>NW_012108252.1:1868610-1993243 GCF_000951045.1 Mandrillus leucophaeus
CATCCCTATCTTGTGCCAGTTTTCAAAGGGAATGCTTCCAGTTTTTGCCCATTCAGTATGATATTGGCTGTGGGTTTGTCATAAATAGCTCTTATAAATTGAGATAAATTACAGTCAACACGATATCTGGAACGGTACCTAATGTTTCAATATTAACGAATATAAATGGTCTAAATGTCCGCTTTAAAAGATATAGATTAGCAGAATGGGTGAAAAGAGCACAAACTAATTATTTACTGTCTTTAAGGGCACACCTAACACATAAAGATTCTTGTAGACTCGAGGTAGAGGAGTGGAAGAAGATATTCCATGCAAATGGAAACCAAAAGCAAGCAGAAGTAGCTACTCTTGTATCATATAAAATAGACTTTAAAGCAACAACAGTAAAAAAGAAAAAAAGAAAAAAGAAAATCATTGTATAATGATAAAAGAATGAATTCATCAAGAAGATATAACAATCCTAAATATACATGTGCCTAACTCCAGAGCTATCAGATTCGTAAAACAATTACTACTACACCTAAGAAAAGAGACAGACAGCAATACAGTAGTAATGGAAGACTTCAATATTCCACTGACAGCATTAGTGGGATCATCAAGGCAGAAAGTCAACAAAAAAAAACACTGGACTTAAACTGTACTCTAGAACAAATGAACCTAACAGATATTTACAAAACATTCACCCCAAAAATGCAGAATATATATTCTTCTCATCAATACACAGAACATTCTCCAAGATAGATCATATAAGGAACCACAAAACAAATCTCAATACGTTTTTAAACACTGAAATTATATCAAGTATCTTCCCAGACCACAGTGGAAAAAAACTATAAATCAATTCCAAAAAGAGAGCTTAAAACTAATAAATACATGAAAATTAGCCAGGTGTAGTGGCTCACACCTGTAATCCCAGCACTTTGGGAGGCCAAGGTGGGCGGATCACTTGATGTCAGGAGTTTGAGACCAGCCTGGCCAACATGGTGAAACCCTACCTCTACTAAGAATACAAAAATTAGCCAGGCATGGTGGTGTGTGTCTATAATCCTAGCTACTTAAGAGGCTGAGGCAGGAGAATCACTTGAACTTGGGAGGCGGAGGTTGCAGTGAGCCAACATCATGCCACTGTACTCTAGCCTGGGCAACAGAGTAAGACTTCATTAAAAAAAAAAAGAAAAAGAACATTAAACAACCTGTTTCTGAGTGACTTTGGGGTTAGCAAAGAAATCAAGATGAAGATTTTAATATTTTTCAAAATGAATGATAACAGTGACACAAGTTATCGAAACCTGTGGAATACAGCAAAAGCAGTGCTAAGCGGAAAGTTTATAGCATTTAGTGCCCACATCAAAAAAAGTCAGAAATATCACAAATTGACAACCTAACATCACACCTCAAGGAACTGGAGAAACAAGAACAAATTAACCCAAAGCTAGCTGAAGAAAGGAATAAGATCAGAGCAGACTTAAATAAAATTGAAACCCGCAAAAAAAAGATAAATGAAAAGTTGGATCTTTGAAAAGAAACAAAATTGATAGACCACTAACTAGATTAACCAAGAAAAAAAGATTCAGACATGCTCCACTAGAAATGAAAATGCGGATATTAAAACTGACAACAGAAATACAAATTATTACTTGAGACTATTATGAACACCCCCATGCACACAAACTAGAAAATCCAGAAGAAATGAATAAATTCCTGGAAGCATACAACCTTCCTAGCTAAATCAGGAAGAAACAGAAATCCTGAACAGACCAATAACAAGCAGTGAGACTGAATTAGTAAAACAAAGAAACAAAACAAAACAAAACAAAAAAGACCTTTCAACAAGAAAAGCCCAGGGCCAAGTGGATTCACAGCTGAATTCCATCAGACATTCAAGGAAGAATTGGTACCAATCCTACTGAAACTATTCTAAAAGATCGAGGAGGGAATTCTCCCTAGCTCATTCTACAAAGCTGATATCACTCTGATACCAATGCCAGGAAAGGAAATAACAAAACAAAAAACTGGAGGCCAATATCCCTGATAAACATTGATGCAAAATTTTTCTACAAAATACTAGCAAACTGAATCTAACAGTACATCAAGAGAAAAAATTACCATGATCAAGTGGGTTTTCATTCCAGGGATTCAGGAATGATTCAATATACATAAGTCAGTATGTGTGATTCATCACATAAGCAGAATTAAAAACAAAAATCATATGATCAGCTCAATAGATGCAGAAAAAGTATTTGATAAAATCCAGCATGATTTTATGATACAAACGTTCAACAAACATAGAACATATCTTATACATATGTTCTATGAGGTATGAACATGGACATAGATATAGGCATAGATAGAACATATCTCAAAATAATAAGAGCCATCTAAGAGCCAATAATAAGAGCCACAGCCAACATTATACTGAATGGGCAAAAGCTGAAAGCATTTACCTTAAGAACTGGAAAAAGACAAAGATGTTCACTTTTACCACTTATATTCAACATAGTGTGAGAAGTCCTAGCCAGAGCAATCAGACAAGAGCAGGAAATAAAGGCATGCAAATTGAAAAAGAGGAAGTCAAACTGTCTGTTTGCTGATGATATGATCTTATGTCTAAAGATGCTCCCAAAAGACTCTTAGATTTGATGAATGAATTCAGAAAAGTCTCAGGTTAGAAAATCAATGTACACAAATTAGCACCACTGCTATACAACAACAACCAAGCTGAGAATCAAATCAAGAACTCAATCTCTTTTACAATAGCTATAAAAAAGTACCTAGGAATACAGCTAACCAAGGGGGTGAAAGAGTTCTGCAAGAAAAACTACAAAACACTGCTGAAAGAAATCATAGATGACACAAATGGAAACACATCTATATTCACAGAATTGGAGGATCAATATTGTGAAAATGACCATACTGCCCAAAGTAATCTACATATTAAAGTCAATTCCTATCAAATACTGTCATTTTTTCACAGAACTAGAAAAGGCAGTTCTAAAATTCATATGGAACCAAAAAAGAGCCTGAATAGCCAAAGCAATCCTAAGCAAAAAGAACAAATCTGGTGGCATCACATTACCTGACTTCAAATTATACCAGAAGCCTATAGTAACTAAAACAGCATGGTACTGGTATAAAAGTAGATACATAGATTAATGGAACAGAATAAGAGCTCAGAAATAAAGCCAAATATTTACAACCGATTGATCTTTGACAAAGCACATCAAAAGATAAATGGGGAAAAGACACCTTATTCAATAAATGGTGCTGGAGAAATTGGATAGGCACCTGTAGAAGAATAAAACTGGATCCCCGTCTCTCACCATATACAAAAGTTAACTCAAGATGGATTAAACACTTAAATCTAAGATTTGAAACCATGAAAATTCTAGAAGAAACCCTAGGAAAAACTCTTCTGGACATTGGCCTCGGCAAAGAATTTATGACTAAGACCCCAAAAGCAAATGCAACAAAAACAAAAGTAATAGATGAGACCTAATTAAACTAAAAAGCTTCTGCACAACAGAAGAAATAATCATCAGAGTAAACACACAACCTACAGAATGGGAGAAAATATTTGCAACCTATTCATCTGTCAAAGGACTAATAACCAGAATCTACAAGGAACTCAAACAAATCAGCAAGAAAAAAAAACAAATAATCCCATTAAAAAGTGGACAAGAAACATACAGAGACACTTCTCAGAAGAAGACATACAAATGGCCAACACACTTATGGGAAAAATGTTCAATCATCAGGAAAATGCAAATTAAAACCACAATGAGATACCACCTTAACCCAGCCAGAATGACCATTATGAAAAAGCCAGAAACAATAGAGGTTCGTACAGATGTGGTGAAAAGGAAACACTTATACACTACTGATGGGAATTTAGTACAACCTCTGTGGAAAACAGTATGGATACTTCTCTAAGAACTAGAAGTAAATCTACAATTTGATCCAGCAATGGAAAGAATTCATTATGTATTGCATGTGTATGTTTATCACAGCACAATTCACAATAGCAAAGATATGCAATGAACCTAAATGCCCATCAGCTGATGAGTGGATATATATGTGTGTATATATATCACGTTTATATACACACACACACATATATACACACACACTATGGAATACTACTCAGTCATAAAAAAGAATAAAATGGGCTGGGCACAGTGACTCATGCCTGTAATCCCAGCACTTTGGGAGGCCGAGGTGGGCGGATCACGAGGTCAAGAGATCAAGATCATCTTGGTCAACATGGTGAAACCCTATCTCTACTAAAAATACAAAAATTAGCTGGGTGTGGTGGCACACACCTTTAGTCCCAGCTACTCGAGAGTCTGAGGCAGGAGAATCGCTTGAACCCAGGAGGAGGAGGTTACAGTGAGCCAAGATCGTGCCCTGGTGACAGAGCCAGAGCGAGACACTCTCAAAAAAAAAAAAAAAGAAAAGAAAAAAAAAGAAAAATGAATAAATGTCTTTTGCAGCAACTTGGATGGAACTGGAGGCCATTATCCTGATTGAAGTAACTCAGGAATGAAAAACCAAACACCGCATTCTCTCTCACTTATAAGTGAGAGCTAAGCTATGGGTATGCAAAGGCATATACAGAGTGATATAATGGACACTGGAGACTCAGAAGGGGGTGGTTGGGCGGGGAGTGAGGGATGAAAAACTACCTGTTGGGAACAATGTACACTACTCAGTTGACGGGTGCACTAAAATCCCAAATTTCATCACTACACAATTAATCCCTTTAACCCCAAACCACTTGTACCCCTAAAGCTATTGAAATATTAAAAATAAACATAAATAAATAAAATGAGACAAAGTACGTATCTCATAAACTCGATCTGAGGATTAAATGCAACAATGGGTTAAAAAAATGTCAGTAAATTGATCCATGTGTCTAGTGTACATTTTACCTATTAAATGTCATTGAAGCAGTAAGTGTGCTTTGATGTTGAAACAGAGACCTCCCTCAGTATTTATTATTTTCTTCCTTAGCATTTGAACCCCTAATTCTTAGCTGGATACATGGCACCTATGGAACAAAGACTATATTTCTCAGATTCTTTAAAGCTAGTTATCCCCGTGATTAAATTTCTGCCAATAACCTATACGTGGAGATACCAATGACACGTAACAGCTTCCGGGAAGCCTTCTTAAAAGATATTTGCCTAGAAAGAAGATGTGATGGCTGGAGTTCTTATAGCCATATTTCCTCATGAAGGTGAGGATCACTCTAGGGTGAATGAAGCAGTGAGCTAACAAAAGCCTAGGTTTCTGAAGATGATGAAGCAGTTAATTCAGCCCTCTACTGCTACTTCCAGATTTCTTTAAAAAGGAAAGAAATGAACTTCTGTGTTTTTTCTGTCATTGTTTATTGTTACTCATAGCTCAACCTAATCCCAAAACAGCAATATGTAATCTATAAATCTAAAAACAAATGTATATTTGCAAGGTATATGCTGTAGTGAACAGCATCAGAGATCATAACAGATAGAATGGCACAGACAAAAACACCCTGGATTTTGATGCGGGACCTGGGTTTGAATCCCAGCCTTTGTCAAGTAATGTTAACATTCCATTCAACTCTCTGAATCTCACTCATTGTGCTCTCATTTAAAGTAAGATTACATGACCTCTACGCTTCCTCCCATTCCAGCTTCCCAAAGCTTTATCATTTGCAGTATAATTGTAAGCACCATCTATTCACAAATAGATTAACATATAGGATACTATGTAGTGTAGGTAAGTGATAGCTACATTTTCCTGGTCTAAAGATAGAAAAGTCCGTTTATAAATATTAAAACTACTTTTCTGCAGTTCCAGGGCTAGAAGTTGTAAATTTGACTGAAACTCCTCACTGAGAGAGCAGAAGGTAATTGAAGTTGCAGAAAAAGTGAAACTGAACACATAGGGGAAATTTGTTAGAGAGGAACTTGAAGGCAAGGAGGAAGGGAGACTTGTAAAGAAAAACACCTCAGAGGCAAAAAAAAAAAAAAAAAGAAAAGCTGCTTCAAGGTGTCCACAGCCACTGTCAGGTGAGTGACGTAAATCATTCTTTCTCACACATTTTTTTAATGCAAAATATATGTTCTTGGTGTTCAGGGACCATCCTGATTTCATGTAACCTGATTCTTTGCAGTAAAGAAGGTGATTCATTAAATGTGTAACTAAATGTGATTCCATTTTTATAACTTTGCTAGGCTTCTTGTATCAAAATAAAAAAAAATTGTCAGATCAGGCAGTTGAACCTCTCTAAGTATCAAGTTTAAAAGAATCCCAACAAAATCAGCATCTGCTGAAGTTTTTTTACTGGTCTCCCTGCCCTCTGCCTCTCACTGTACCATTCAAAAACGTATTTCATTCCTCAACTTGGAAAACATAGGTCGTCCTTCTAGAATTAAAATCAGGGAGGGTGTGAAGATGAACAGTGTCCAGAGCACTGAGTGATAGACACCACTATGTGGTGTAAAGGCTGCCTCTCCCCTCCCTCCCAACCTGTGCTCATATCAGACATCATTAATCAAGCATGGCAGGCTCTAACTATGAGTGTGAATGGGCCTCACAATCCTTTCTTTTAACCACAGTGCTCCAGGCAGCCACTATCAATTGATTGGAGAGAAAATTTGAGGTGAAAACAGTTTGCTATCCCTGGCCTAGAGCTTAGTCTGAATGATGGAATCAAATGCACTGAATTTTATTGAAATAAATGTCAGAAACATTAACTGAATGGACTCAGGAAAGATAGTTGTCTTATGGAAAGCAAAGAAAAGATTGAATGTAAAGGACTGCTGGTGCTGTGGTCCTGCAGTAGAAAGAAACAACTAATAAAGTGGGATGAGGTAAAGTCGCATGTACTAGGAATCCTCAGAAACAGAGGGAACTGACCAGGCATGGTGGCTTACACCTCTAATCCCAGCAGTTTGGGAGGTCAAAGCAGGCAGATCACTTGAGGTCCGGAGTTTGACACCAGCCTGACCAACATGGTGAGAGCTCATCTCTACTAAGAATATAAAAATTAACTGGGGGTGGTGGTCCATGCCTGTAATCCCAGCTGTTCTGGAGGCTGAGGTATGAGAATCACTTGAACCCGGGAGGCAGAGGTTGCAGTGAGCTGAGATCGCACCACTGCACTCTGACCAGGGCAACAGTGAGAGTTCATCTCAAAAAAAAAAAATTCTTCTTGAAAGAAAGAGACAGAACCAAGGTGAACCCTTGGAATTATTACCTAGTTCCAGGGACTTAAGTTTGACCATTGTTGCCTAAAAGAGGAAGTGCTTTGACCTGACAGTTGGGCACTCAATGTCCATGCAAACCAGGAGCTACTGTGACTGTAGATAGGCAGCCCTGTTGAGCTGCCTGTAGGACAAGGCCAGCCAGAAACTGGCAAGACAAAAGGTTCCTGGTATGATGAATGCAGGCAGGCTCTGGAGCCGCAAATGATTCAGATCTGCTTTCTCTCATGTACTAATTTTGTGGCCTTAGGCAAATTATTTAACTCTCTGAGACTCGATTTTCTGAATAGATAACTGGGATTATCACAGCATCTCTCTCACAGTGTAGTAGTAAGAATCTGGCACATGATAAATGCTTATTAAGTGGTAGGTATCCCTGTAGTTATTTTTCTCACCATACCTCTGCCTCTCTGGAGAAAGTAGATTTGCAGGATCCCCCCGCAAAATGACAAGAGTCTCAACTAACATTAGTTAGGCTACTACTGGGAATGCCAATAGATATCTATTGCCAATAGATATTAAGCTGATTTGATGCTGGGTTTAGCCGTTGAGAGAGCTGGTTGATTTCTGGTTAACCTTATACTTTTGAACCTTTAGTGGTCCCAACTGAAAACTCATAATGTTTTCGTAGCCCTGAACTCTGACTTTTTGTCTTATCAAATCCGAGACTGTGGAAAGTTCTGATCAGCTTCTCAGTGCTCCCTTTCCTTCAAGATCCTTGGACCCTCAAGTGCTGGCTGCCTTAGTAGCTCCCGAAGCTTGCAAACAAGTGACTTTTAAGTATTTGTACCCAGGTTACTAGTTATTCTCAACAGGAACATTTGTCCCTAAATGCTATTTGGCCGCTGTCAAAAGTGGAGACAAATTTTTACTTATTTAATGTGTATTTAGAAGAATAATTAGCACATTGTGACCTAATTTGAAAAGGAAGTCATTTGAAGAAAATAAACTACCTAGTAAAGAAGTTACATATGATACAAGAAACACTGATATTTGCAGTTCATTGGCTTAGTACATAGAAGGTTTCAATTTGTGTGCAGATCTTTATTACCTTTGCCTTGATTACTACGAAAGTTTCCTTACTGGTCCCCCTGCCTTCTGTCTCTCACTTTCCTATTCAGAAACATACTTCGTACCTCAACTTGGAATCTTTATAAAACACAAAACTTGTCATATCTACCTCTTGCTTGCAACCTCTCCATGGATCTTATGTTAGTGAAGTTTCTTTCAGAGTAAAAATGTCTTGAAGAATTAAGATAATTATTTTCTTGCAAATAATAGATCCAAAGCTAGCCAGTTGACAAGTTGGTCAGTTAGCAGTTAGTGATGTCAGAGCCCTGCACTGGTTTCTCTGAATGTCTTTTTGTTTTCTATCTTTAGACAGAAGATGTTTGCCGTGGGTCCGAAAATCACATTGTCATACACTGACAAAAGCATGAAGGAATCGAGACATTGTCTCTCTCTTTTTATCACAGAGGAAAATCTTTTTAGAAATCCTCCAGAAATTTACCTTATGCCTTGCTGGCCAGATCTGAGTCACAGATCAGCTTGCTACAGCTGAGTCTGGGACAGTGAGAATCTGTGAAGTCCAGCCTCCACAGTGGGAGATGGGCTGTGTCAGTAAAAAAGAAGTAGGTAGCTCCTGGTACTTTGGGAGGCTGAGGGGGGCGGATCATTTGAGGTCAGGAGTTTGAGACCAGCCTGGCCCACCTGGTGAAATCTCATGTCTCTACCAAAAGTACAAAAATTAGCTGGGCCTGGTGGCACATGCCTGTAATCCCAGCTACTCAGGAGGCTGAGGCAGGAGAATAGCTTGAACCAAGGAGGCGGAGGTTGCTCATAATCGGGATGAGCCCAGATTATGCCACTACACTCCAGTCTGGGCAACAGCGCGAGATTCCATCTCAGTGGGGTAAAAAAAAGAAGCAGCAGATGGCTGCAAAGGTGCAGCAAAGAACGACTGGTTTTAAACAAATACTAGTATCTTCCCCAGCTACTCTTTTTTTTTTTTTTTTACATGATAAAGTCTAAACCTCTTATTATGATGTATTGGTAAATTTTTATGTGGCAAGAAACCCATACCACACTCAAGTGGTAATTAGCATTTATTGAAGAGATACACAGGAAATAGAAAAGCACAAGAAACTAATTCGATAGGTTTCAAGGATACCTGGACACCAACCACCCTAGACCACACTAGCTGTGAGCTCATCCAGAGCAGATGAGCTGAAGTGAGAGTCTCATAACTCTACTCAGAAGCATTGCTTGTTGTGTTGAATCAGTTTCTTTCTGACTCTCCTCTCTCCAATGCCTGTGTCTCTCAACCATTTCTTTTCCCTCCGACTGCTCCTGACCATTGACCCTGTGGAATTTTTTTTTTTTTTTCCAGATGGAGACTTACTCTGTTGCCCAGGCTGGAGGCACAATCTTGGCTCGCTGCAACCTCTGCTTTCTGGGTTCAAGTAATTCTCCTGTCTCAGCGTCCCGACTAGCTGGGACTATAGGTGCATGCCACCATGCCTGGCTAATTTTTGCATTTTTGTTAGAGATGGGTTTCAACACATTGGTCAGGCTCGTCTTGAACTCCTGACCTCAGATGATCCACCCGCCTCAGCCTCCCAAAGTATTGGGATTACAGGCGTGATCCACCGCGCCCAGTCGAACCTGTGGATTTTACATTCATACTTCCGGTGACAAGATTTGGCAGGTCAGCCTGTTTCCTAAAGAGGCCAATTCTCACACCAATTCTTATACACCCTAAGAGATTCAGCTCAAGCATTATGGGCAGTGATTGTTGACCCTTTAGGGGACCTTATTTTATGCTTCCTGGGCTTCTTTGCTTATTTTACCACAGAACCTACATTTCTGTTTTACAACTGTCTCCTCCCTGGAGGCTTATTAAAATATAAATTTCCAAGCCCAGCCCCTAAGAGATTCTGACAATAAGGCATGAATGGACTCAGGAATCTGCATTTTAATCTGCAGGATTCTGAGTGAGGAAACCTGGACCGCAGTTTTAAAACATCAAATTGATGTATTAACCTTGTATATACTAAGTTTTATAAATTCCCTCAAATAGTTTTACAATTATTATTACAACCCTAAATTCACCACTGAGGCATCAAAGGCTCAAAAAAGGCAGATGCAGACAATTAGGAAATAAAGGAGTCAGGATTCGAACTCAGTTCTGCTTGTTCAAAGCACCTGCTCTTGTGTCAGCACCCTGGCACTTCCCAGACTTCCTCCTTTCTCTTTAGCAAAGCTGGACCAGGTCCAGGTCTCAGAGTGGCTGCTAAGGAGGGAAGCAGATGGTCCCTCCATGAGAGGGCACTGATGGAGCCCCAGTGTCTCTCTTCTAATTAGCTTTTGTTAAGAAAGCAGTGGGATCCAGTCAACCAAGTTTTCCAGAGTGGTTAGTTTGAGAAAAGGAAATCACAAAGTATGGTGCCAAGTTTTTTTAGCAGTTGCCTTTTCTGCAGCCACAGGAAGTTCTTTGAAGACTTGTCACTATGTTACACAGCATCAGGGCCTGTCTCCCACTTACTCAAAATGATGGCAGGGCAGGAAAATAAGGCCTGCATGGCTTCAAGAGGAAATGCCCTGAGGTGAGGCTTCCAGTTTCCTTTACATGGGAACCCCACTGTGAGATTCAGAAGATCTGAGTTCAAATTCAGACACTGTCACTCAGCAGAGTGTAGTTAAATTATTTCATTTATCTAGGTTTTTCTGCAAAATAGGTGTAAGATCTCAGCCTCAGTTCTGTTGTTGGAATTAACTGAGATTCTTGATTTGAGTGTGACACTTTAGTGACCAGGAGAAACCTCTTCCTCAGAGATGGAAACAGCTCACTGTTATTCAGGAAGCACTTGCACAGACATGTGTTCACTCACTTCCCCCAACACCCTGCATCCCCATGCTGCTCCAAGGAAGTAGGAGAATCCAGGATTTCCTAAGGAATGGTTCAGGATGATTGCTGCTCAGATTCCACACCCGATACACAGTTGGAGTAACAAAAGCAGACCAAAGTATATCAGGGGAACCCCAAAGCACTAGAGCCAGCACAATGACTAAGACCTGTGTCTGCATTTATTATAATATTTCGGCCTTCATCCTGCACCCTTGCCACATCTGTGCCTTCTCATTGCTTACTTGAAAAAAAAACCTATACAATGGAAAAAAGGAAAATCTGTTCTGTTCTTTTCTGTAGCCAGCATTGGAAGGCCTCTTCCTTTTACATTGACAGCAGCTTCTCCCCAGCTTTGGCTACAGAACAGAACAGAATCCCAAGGGACAGAAAGGATTGTGGGAACATAAAGGGAGAAAAAGTAAGTAACAAACATGGCCAGTTAGCATATAGGTATGGTCAGTGTAGTGCTTTTGATGCAGGATTTTTCTCAGCCCCTTCACCAGACTTGCAGCAGGGGTGCCCTTTCTTCTAGGCCCACTGCACTCAGGCCCTTGCAGGAGGGAGCATGTAAGCAAGCAAGTGCCAGATCTAGCCAGCTATTCCAGGTGCTAATACAGGAGCAAGCTCTGTCTGGTGCCTGCGGTCAGATGGCATGTCACCTTGAGGGGAATATGGCAGCACCCAGGCATGGGTGTCCCCGATCCCAAAGACCCAGAGGGGGTGTTACAGTGCTCTTTTAGTTCTGCCATCCACAGTCCAATGGACAGCGGTGTGTTAGCAGCTCAACTGGCCCCCTGCCTCGTCACGTGGGGCGGCTGCCCTCTGCCAACAAAGGCAAAGGACCAGTGTGACAGCCTTTTCTGGGTACCCACATTCAGTGAGTCCTAAGCTCTTATCCAGCATCCAAGAAGCATGAGGTCACACATGACTGAAGGATGGTGAAGGCAGAGAGTTTTATTGAGTGATGAAAATGGCTCCTAATGGAGAGGGGGGATGGATAGGAGATGGGAAGGGCAGGTTGTCCTCCCCAAAGTTAGGTTGTCTCTTCCGCAAAGTCAGGCCATCTCCTCCTCTACTGATTGAGTCTGCTGAGGTCTTTATAGGCACAGGATGGGGAGTGCATGCTGATTGATTTGTGAGTATGCAGAAAAGGTTAAAGTGAAGACACCACTCAAAGGTGGGCATGACAGTGTAGAACACCAATTAGGAAAGGGTAGATATATGTAAAATAGGGAAACGGTGGGGATCAATCAGAAGAAAGCACACTAAACAGGAAGACAAGTTCTCAATCCAATCCAAGGATTTAGCTTGTATCTTGGCTTTCAGGAGTTAAACTGTCTTCAGCTTGGAGGTGGAGTTTCACTGCATACCGCTCCTATCTGCCCAGGCATTTGGCTGCCTCCTGTCACTATCACTTTGTTTAGAAGAAGAGTAATTATTATTGTTTGAAAAAATTGTATACCCAAGTGTAACATGCATACACAAAGAAAGTAAACAGTTTTTAAGTGGAGAGCTCAATTATTTTTGACAAATGGACACCAGTAAAAAAGATCAGGAACCAGAACGGTAGCAGCACCCCAAAATCTCCTCTCAAACTCCCTTTCAGCCACCCCTCGCTATCTTGGCTCCTACAACATAGATTCATTTTTCCTAGTTTTAAATATTTGGAATCATACAATATATATTTTTCTATATCTCACTTCTTTTGCTCAACCTTATGTTCATAAGATACATCTATATTGTTGCAGGTAGGGTAGCTTATTCATTCTCATTCTGTATTATTCCATTGTGTGAATATTTTATAATATATTGATTCATTGTAATGTTGATATAGGTTTCTAGTTTGGGGCTCTTATAAATAGCACTGCTATGGATGTCCTTGAACATATCTTTTGGTGGGTACCTGTACTCATTTCATTTGAATGTATATTCAAGAGTTGAAATACTGGGTCAAAGTTATGTGTATATTCAACTTCAGTAGACATCACCCATGAGTTTTCCAAAGTGGTTATACATTCCCACCAGCAGTTTATGATAATTTCAGTTGTACCACATCATTGACAACACTTGGTATTTTTTTTTTTTTCCTGTATTTTTTCTTTTCTTTTTAGCCCTCTTCATGGGTATATAGTCAGCCCAGTGAGTTTTAACAGGTAGAATTTCATGTCTGCAGAACAAGCCATCTGCAGCTTTGACAAACCCCATCAGTCCTTATAGTCTCACACAAGGCCACCTCACAGATTTATGCTACCTGCTACATGCCTAAAGGCAATTAGTTTGAAACTCTGTCATGTGCTCTCTCATTGAATTCTGTGAACAAATATGAACTTGAAAGAGCCAATCCTTCAATATGGATCCCCAGTGGCAAACGGCCAACTTTAAATAGGGTCAAGCAGCCATCTACTGATTAGGGGTCACATATGTACTCTGAGTTCCCTGAAAACCAGAACCTTTTTATCTTTAGGACTTTCAGAGCTCACCTGAATGAACCATTCAGGGCACACTTGCCTTGACCAATCATGGCTCAGCTGCATTGACCAATTAGAGCTCAGCTTAACCAACCTGGCAGAACTAAGAATGTTTCCATCCTTCACTTTGATGAACAGACCTAATTGGGAATCCGGGTGGGATCTTTCCTATAAAACCGGAGCCTTCCCTTTGTTCTCTGGAATACACCTTCCTTTTACATTAGCAACTGCATCTCCTCGGTTTGCAAACTGTTCCCAGGAATAAAGTATCTTTCCTGGCCGGGCGCGATGGCTCACGCCTGTAATCCCAGCACTTTGGGAGGCCGAGACGGGCAGATCACGAGGTCAGGAGATCGAGACCATCCTGGCTAACAAGGTGAAACCCCATCTCTACTAAAAAAAATAGAAGAAACTAGCCGGGCGAGGTGGCGGGCACCTGTAGTCCCAGCTACTCGGGGCGGGGTGAGGCAGGAGAATGGCGTGAACCTGGGGGGCGCCTGTAGTCCCAGCTACTCGGGAGGCTGAGGCGGGAGAATGGCGTGAACCCGGGAGGCGGAGCTTGCAGTGTGCCCAGATCGCGCGACTGCACTCCAGCCTGGGCAACAGAGCCAGACTCCCTCTCAAAAAAAAAAAAAAAAAAAAAAGTATCTTTCCTCCAAATTCCTTTTCAAAGAACTTTTGTTCTTAATTCTAAAACCAATTATGTTATTATTTACATTTTACTGAATCTGAAACTGAAACTCACACTCTTGCTGTGTGACATTGGGTCAATTAAAGTAAGAAAGTGAGCCAAGTGCCATCAAAGGCTGGACTTGAACTCCTACAAACCTAGTAATTAGCTGGGAACAAGGCAGGTTGGTAGTAAAGCAGCACATTTTACTGGGAAGATGGGGTTCTAATTCCTGCATGTATCCTTCTCTAACCAGCTGTACCAACTTAAGCAAATTAATATGCTGTTTTGAACCTCAGTTTACGTGCCTGTTAAACAGGGATGACAATGAGCTATCTTAAAGGGATGTTTGGTGGATTCAATGAGACCACATAAGTGAAAGCAGCTGGCACAATACCTGAAAAATAGTAACTATCAGTTAAAAGACTTTGATGGAAGATAGGAACTTGAGTACAATTCTCTTAAAGGCCCCTTCTGATCCCCACCAAAATAAGCAAAGGGATATAAAAATACCAATTCTGCACTGGCATTGACAGCTCAGGAAATTTGTTCATCACATTCCTCAAACTTTGAGGACTTTCTCATAGAGCTGGACTGGAGGGAGGGAAGTTATCAGACATAGGAAATCCTGGCAGTTGTCTTGTCTGAGGGAAGGAGAACTTCAGGCACAGGCAGGCAGAGCTACAGAGAGGAAATAATGCACTGAGAATTCCATCCACATTTGCAGATTGACAACATTCCAAAAGCAGTTTGCAGAGGTGCTACCAAAAACGGTCAGTGAGACTTTTCCATAATGCATGGGCAACAGCAGAAGGCAGGAGGCAGGAAGGGCACATGTGTGCTTGTAGTGACCAAGACAGAGAAAGCTGGAGATAGACACTGAGTTCTCAGCATGGCAGGAACATCCAACACAGATGAAGGTAGGATAGTATCCCTCCCTCTTCAGGGCACCACAGCAGAAAACTGGCAAAATTGCTAACCTAGCTTAGGATCTGAAAGGAGGCATCTAGCAGCCAAACAATGAAGGGAAAAAACAGATGAGAGAAAATCAGGAATGATCCACTCATTCTGTTTATGAGAAAACATCAGTCTTGTATAAAATGTATCCTCTTTTGACTTCACTGAACAGAGACAGAACCAAAATGGAAACAGTGAAAAGTTGCTGCAAAATAAAAGGAGGAAAAACATCACTCAAGATTCAGAAGAAGTGCTTATTTTTAGAAAAACTTTACTGAAGCAAAGAGAGGAAACAAAATTAAGGAGTACCTGCTTGGAATTTAAAATGCTGACTAATACAGCTTTCACCAACATGCTCATAAAGACAATAAAAAGCAAACACACAACCAAACAGCCTTAAAAGATAAAAATGAGAAATAATGTTTCAAATTATGAAATTTATTGGCCCTATAAGACATATGAGATGGACTGAGTAAAACATATTCAAACTTAAGTGCGTGGCACAGATCAATATTGCTTTTTGCAAAAAGGAGACCTAAAAATAAATAGAATGATACTTTGTGTCTTCTCTATAGTGTTAGAATGAGATACTCAGGATCTCAAGAAAACAGGAAATGGACAGGGGGCTCTCTCTGCTCTATACTGTATTTAGAATCAGGCAACATTGTATTCCTTTCCCCGTGTTCATCTACCTTCCCATTCTGACCTTCTTTATTTCTTCAGGGAAGACAGGAATGGTTTGGAAACAGGGCAAGAATGGAAAGATCAGTAGGAATGACAGCAACACTACATGTTTGGAAATGCAACTAAATAATGCCATAAATTTTAGGGCTGGAGTGGGAAAAAGAAGAGCACAACGATGAAGGTGAGAACTGCAGTCTAAGTGCAACGCTGATAAATAAGGAAGTCGGTGTGGTATTTAGGAGGGTAGACCCAGGAACCAGACTGCCTGTGCCAGAATCCTGAATCTGCTCATTAGGTGACCTTGAAGCTCTCTCCCTGGTTTTCCATCAGTAAAATGGGGAGAGTAATAGTACTTACCTTCAGAGTTATTGTGAGAATTAAAAGAAGTCATATATGTCAAGTGCTTAGGCAGGCCCCCGCATATAAGTGTTACATAAATATTATTATTATATCTATTTTTCTTTACAAGGAGAAAGGTGGTTGAACAAAGGAAATGATATTACACTCCTAGAACAGAGTGCATTATATCTAGACTTCCTAATTTTATACATCAATACAATTTCAAATTAAAGTTTAGGACTCAGCAATGGGTTGTCATTTATTTTATTTTACAAGTAAACGTAATTTTAAAAGTAACAACAAATTGTTAAGAACTTAACAAAAGCATGGAAAAATTATCTCAAAGAATTGAATAAATGTATTCTTCTTACATTGCCTGCATTTTTTTCAATATTTAGATGGACTAGTGAACGCTTCCTCTCAAGTGAGCGTTAAAGTCTAGAGTTTGTGATCTGTTGCAAAAAGTGAAAACCTGCTAATAAATGAGAAGTAGACTGGGAATTGTGCTCATCAACTTGCCTACTAGTTAAAGATATAAAGAAGGGCTGTACTCACCACACAAAGGCAGAAAGGGAACCAAGGACAAGTCATTTTTCCTGGGGTCAGCACAGCCCATGCATGTCAAGGACTCCTAATAGCAGAGAAAAGTGAACATGTATCTAAGGGAAGAGAAGGACACAAACCCAAGTGAGCTGATTACTGGATGAAGGTACAGTATGAAGAGAAAGAACATTAACATAGAAAATACTGCCACGTAAAAAAACCGGGAGGAGTAACAGAAGAAACGTACTTCTGAAAATAAACCCTCCAAAATAGCCAAAATGTATGTTAATGCAATGAGAGGAGTGCCGTCTACCTATGTATATATATATGTATGTATGTATATATAGGGATACATATATAGAGTCAATCCTCATCATTCACAGATTCTGTATTTGCAAATTTCTCTACTCACTAAAATTTATTTGTAACCTTATAATTAATGCCCAACAGTGTTTCACAATCATTCACAGATGAATGGCAAAAATTGTTGGTGATTTCCCTGTTTAAAATGGCCCCTAAGCATTATGCTAAAGTGCTGTCTAGTGTTTCTATGTGCAAGAAGGTTGTGGTGTGCCTTACAGAGAAACACGGGTGTTAGATTAGCTTTGTCCAGGCATGATACAGTGCTTATTGGCTTTGAGTTAAATATTAATGAATTATATATGGACATATATATGTTATATGTGGATATAATATATATCTTATATACAAGCATACATACATGCTTGTATACAAAAACAAAACAAAAACAAAAACATAAGAAAAATGAAGAATGTGCCATGAAATGTACCCCAAAAAGGACACGTTTACATTATGATCGCTGAAACAAGAAGGCAGAGCATTGCTTGGCTTGATCTCACTTGAGAACGTGCAAGTTCAGTGACTCAAATTTTTTGCCATTCATCTGTGAATGATTATGAAGCACTGTTAGGCATTAATTATAAGGTTACAAATAAATTTTAGTGAGTAGAGAAATTTGCAAATACAGAATCTGTGAATGATGAGGACTGACTCTATATATGTATCCCTATATATACATACATACATATATATACACATAGGTAGACAGCACTCCTCTCATTGCATTAACATACATTTTGGTTATTTTGGAGGGTTTATTTTCAGAAGTATGTTTCTGTATATGCTTGTATATAAGATATAGATGCTTAATATTATATAATATGTGAATATTATATATTTTATATATATAACATATATATGATAATTCAAGGGCATGTGCCTTATTTATCATGTGGCATGGCACGTCCAAGGCACAATTGCACATCCAAGTCACATCGCTGTATTTACTCAGGGGCACATGCACTGATAGAATAAAGGACATTGTGATACTTAATTTTATGAGTCAACTTGACTGGGCTAAAGGATGCCTAGTAGCTGGTAAAACTATTTCGAGTGTTTCTGTGAGGGTGCTTACCAGAGGAGATTTGAATTCATAAACTGGGTAAGACGATCCACCCTCCCCACTGTGCATGGGCATCATCCAATCTATTGAGGAACAGAGTAGGATAGAAAGGCTGAGGAAATGCAAATTCTGTCTCTTTTTGAGCTGGATCATCCATCTTCTCTTGCCCCAGGACATCAGAGCTCCTGGTTCCCAGGCCTTTGGACTCTGCGACTTATACCAGCACCGCAATCCCCTTTTCTCAGTCTCGTAGCTTCAGACTAGAACTTAAACAATGGACTTCCCTGGTTCTCAGGCCTCTGGACTCAACTGAATCACACCACTGGCTTTACTAGGTCCTCAGCTTGCCAATGTCATATCATGGAACATCTTGGTCTCCATAATCTCATGAACCAATTATAATAAATCTCCTTATAATTATATATATTCTATTGGTTCTGCTTCTCTGGAGAACCCTGTCTAATACATATGTGCTCTAAAATTTCTGAATTATTAAATAAAATAATGAAAAGATATCTACATACATGCATAATATAGAAAAACTTTTTAAAATGTAAAATATAAATCAAAATAATGGAAGCACAGTAAAATAAAATCTAATTATAACTGTAAATGGGATAATTCAGTTATATTTCAAGAGCAAAAATTCTCCAACATGGGCAAAAAAACTAATTCCAATTATAAGCATTGGATATTCAGAAAGAAAAGTGTTTTTGATAGACTAAAACTTAAAGGATGGGCAGTCAAATATCAGAAAATACAGGTAAAAAAATGCTGGAATAGAATGTTCTAGAAATCAAAGCAAAACTTATTAAAAAGATGGAAAACATATTTTGACAAAGTGCATAAATGAAGATAAAGATATAATAGCTATGAATCTAATGAATTTGGTAACAAAAAGTCTTAAAATATAAAACAAGAATTGTTAAAGATTAAAGAATAAACATACCTTTTTAAATGGGAGATAGAATATCTAATTTATGGGATTAAAGTTCTTCTTATAGCCACATATTGAAATGTAAGTCTACAAGTAGAAAATGCAACCCTTCTCACAGGTTTATGAAACAGTTATAAATGTTAATTATAAGCTCCCAAGAAGAACTTAATATATTTTAAGATTTTACAAACCAATTCTATCTTATGAATGCAATAAAACTGATAATCAATAATGAGGAATATTAATAGCCCAGTCACTTGGAATAGTAACAATGTTAATTTAAATAATTTTTAATATAAAAGAAAAACTTTTTAAACTTTATTTTTAAATAGCCAAAATAAAACCAGTACATATACCAGTTCACAGGATCCAGTCAAAAGTTGTGACAAGAAGAAAAGTTCACAATGGAATTTTCTTCAGCCATAAAATGAATTTAATCCTGTCATTTGCAGCAACATGAATGGAACTGGAGGTCATTATTTAAGTGAAATAAGCCAGGCACAAAAAGACAAAAATGGGATGTACTATCTCCTATATGGGAGCTAAAAAAGTTTATCTCAAGGAAGTAGAAATTAGAATGGTGTTTACCAGAGGCTGGGAAGTATGGGGGAGAGGGGAGATAGAGAGAGACTGGTTAATGGTTGCAAAAATACGGTTAGAAATAAGTAAGTTCTAGTGTTCAATAGTACAGTACGGGGACTATAGTTATCAATAATGTATTGTATGTTTCAAAATAGCCAGAAGAGAAGATATGGAACGTTCTCAACACAAATGATCAATGTTTGAAGTGATAAATATCCCAGTTACTGATTTAATCAGTGCACACTGTATGAATGTATCAAAATATCACATATGCCCCATAAATACGTAAAATTATTGTGTATCAATAAAAAAAGACTGTTTAAGCTTTTATCATTGCACAAGAGAATGGAAATAAATGAGCTAATTATTTAGTTCTAGAAGCTTGAAATAGGAAATCAGGATCCTGGCAAAATATGAAGAAGAAATAGATATAGATAAATATAAAATTAATTTAAAACAATAATATATTGATAAAGCCATCTGCAAGCTATTTCTTGAAAAAATAATAAAATATAGGATACACAAGGAAATTAAATTAGAAACAGGTAGGGATTATAACCCAAAATATAAAAGACATCTATGCAATAAAATGGCAAATATGCCAGCTAATAAATTAGAAATTGTTAACAAAATAGATTATTATTTTTTTTAATTTTCTATTTTTTTTTTTTTCCCGAGACAGAGCCTCACCCTGTCACCCAGGCTGGAGTGCAGTGGTGCAATCTCAGTTCACTGCAACCTCTGCCTCCCGAGTTCAAGTGACTCTCCTGCCTCAGCCTCCTGAGTAACTGGGATTACAGGTGTGTGCCACCATGCCTGGTTAATTTTTGTATTTTTAGTAGACACAGGGCTTCACCTTGTTGGTCAAGCTGGTCTCGAACTCCTGACCTCGTGATCTGCCTGCCCTCAGCCTCCCAAAGTGCTGGGATTATGGGCGTGAGCCCCTGCGCCTGGCCCAAAATAGATTATTTTAAGAATATATATATATGGTGCATATATATGGAATTACAGGCATGAGCCACTGTGCCCGGCCTGGAATTCAATTTTTTAAATGTCAGCTATATCAAAGAACAGGACCAAAAAAAAGTAGACGAGAGATATGCACCGTCAATTCACTGTACTTACCAGACATGAAACTCTAATTAATAGCTCAAGAAAATTGATGACCAGATGGAGAATTTCACCAAAAATACTGAATCTATAAAAAATTAATTGAATAGCAATTCCAGAACTAAAAATAATGTGGTCGTGAAAACTAAGAATTTGATTTAAAAGTTGACTAGACCAGGCACGATGGCTTACGCCTGTAATCCCAACGTTTTGGGAGGCTGAGGCAGGCGGATTACCTGAGGTCGGGAGTTCGAGACCAACCTAACCAACATGGAGAGACCCCATCTCTACTAAAAATACAAAATTAGCTGGGCATGGTGGCGCATGCCTTAATCCCAGTTACTCAGGAGGCTGAGGCAGGAGAATCGCTTGAACCCAGGAGGCGGAGGTTGCGGTAAGCCAAAATTGCGCCATTGCACTCCAGCCTGGGCAACAAGAGCAAAAATCCATCTCAAAATAAATAAAATACATGAAATAAAAAAAAATAAAAATTGGACAAAATCAAAAGGATTAATAAATTAGAAAATGGATGATTAGAAAATATTCAAGAGAATTATAAAGAGCAAAAGAAACGGAAAACACATAAAATACCCTAAGGGATAAATGGGACATGATAAAAATATTGAATATATTTTAAAATTAATTATCAGAAGGAGAATAGAAAAAGAATCAAATAGAAGCAAAAAGATAATGTCAATATATTTTTCAAAACCGACTAAAGGAATTAAACCACACATTCAAGAAGCACTAAGAATAGCAAGATTTAAAAAACACACACACATTTCAGCCTATCAGCCTAAAACTAAGAACAAATACAAAATACATTTTTAAGATTTTTAAGAGAAGAGAACAACATTAACTTCAAATGAACAAACATAAGATTTATAACTAAATTCCCACCAAAACAATGGGAGCCATAAAGGCAATGGAATAACTTTCTGTAAGAGCTGAAGGAAAATTAACTGCCTACCACAATTCTATGCCTAGAAAAAAAGTCCTTCATAAGTAAATAAATGAAATACAAATTGAATGACTTTTATTATCATATTCCAGAATAGACGTTTTTAATATTCTACAAATGAGGGAGAACACATACAGTGACATAAAAATGGTCAGAAATTGGAACAAGCTCTTAAGAACAATGATATCTAAGTGGCTAGTAAATATGTGAAAAGTATGTAAAATAATTTGTCATCTGGGGAATGCAAATTAAAATTACAATGAGATGTCAGTATGCAACCACAAGAGTGGCTAAATTGTTTTTAAAAGGTGGTAGCACCAAATATTAGCAAGAATGTGGAACTGAAACATCCATACACTACAAATAGGAAAGTAAACTGATAACTTGGAAAACTGACAGTATCTACTAAAGCTGGATTATATGCATGTCCTGTGACTCAGCATTGTCATTTCTGAGTATATACTTGAGAGCAATGTGCTTACATGTGCACCAAAATCATGTACAACAATGTTTGTAATTGATAGTCACAAAATAGGAAAATATATGTCAATCAAGTTTAAAATGAATAAGTAAATATGGCATAGTCACACAGTAAACTATCATAAAGCAGTGAAATAAAAGAAGTTACTGCTATACTCAAACATTTGGATGAATCTGAGATACAATATTGAGTAAATGAAGTTGGACACCAGAAATATGTACTAAATGAATACACTTAAATGAAGTTAAAAACAATCAAAACCATAGTGATAGATATCAGAATGGTGGTTGCCTTTAGAGTGAATATTAACTGGGAAGGTGTAAGAGGGAGGTTTCTGAGGTGCTGATAATACCCAATACCTTGATCAAACTAGGTGATTACATAGATATATATTTTGCAAAACAAAATGCAGTTATACATTAGAGTTGTACAGGTATTGTACATGTGTACACTTCAATAGAAATATTAAGGGTAAGTGAAAAACAAAGACATTTCCAGACTAAATATAAAAGAATTCATTGCCAGTAGACTTGTACTGAAAGAAATATTTAAGGAGGTTCTTCAGATAGAAGAAAAACTGTCCCAGATAGAAATACAAGAAAAAAATGAGGTGTGAAGAGCGTACAAAAGAAACAAAGGAGTTGGTCAAATGAAATTAAACTCTTGGAAGATTCTTATACTTCCTGGGAAATTGTAAAAGACAAAACAAAAGCCTCATATATATTATATTAGACTATAATAAATGATGGATGAATGTTGTATAAAGATAACTACTCAAACAATAGTAATAACTAAGAAGCTAATAGAACGGAAAATAGAATAATAAAAATTACTTATCCAAAAGAAAAGAAAGTCAAGAAAAAGAAATATGAAGTGAGTGGAGCAAGTAAAACGCAAATAGTAAGATTGTGGACCAAACCTCAAAAAAATATATGTATATATATTTATATATATAATATATAAATTATATATAATATATAAATATATATAATGTATTATATATAATTGCATTAAATAAAAATAGGCTAAGTATTTCAACAAAAAGAAAAAATTATCAAACTGCATGATACTTAAGAGAAACAATTCTTAATGGAGAAAGTTCAAAAGTAAAAAGATGGGGGAAAAGGTAAACCATGTAAAGATGAACCTAACAATATTAGCACTTTAACAACAGATGAAGAAAGGTTTAAAGCAAAAATCATTACCAGAAATTGAAGTGATTACTTCAAAAAGATCAAAAGGTAAATTCACCAAGAAGACTGACAATTCTTAACTTGTTTGCCCCAAAAACATAGATTCAGAAGATATACAACAATAACTGATAGAACAAAATGGAGAAATAGAAGATCAACAATCAGAGCTAAGATTTTGGCCTGTTGCTCTTTATAAATGATTAAAGAAAAAGATGAAAAATCCAGTAAGAAATTATGAGATCCAAATAACAAAATTAATAAACTTGACTTAATTGACACATATAGAATGCAGCAACCACCAACTATAGAATGTACTTTCCTTTTTTTTCTTTCTCTTTTTTTTTTTTTTTTTTTTTGAGACGCAGTCTCACTCCTGTCTCTTATACACATCTAGATGTGTATAAGAGACAGGCCTCAGCCTGCCGAGTAGCTGGGACTACAGGCGCCCACCACCTCGCCCTGCTAATTTTTTTTTTCTGTGTAGAGACGGGGTTTCACCGCCTTAGCCAGGATGGTTTCAGTCTCCTGACCTCGTGATCCACCCGCCTCGGCTTCCCAAAAGTGAGCCACCGCGCGGGGCCAGAATATACTTTCTTTTAAGAGCACATGAAATATTTACCAAAATCCACCGTATACTGAGCTATAAAGTCTCAATGAATTTCAAAGAATTGAAATAATGTGGAAGAAGATTACAAACTAAAATGGAATTGTGCTAGAAAACAAATAGCAAAAAAATTAGAAAATTCCCTAATATTTGAATTTTAAACAATATTATTCAAAATAAGCTAAAAGTCAATAAAGAAATCTCAATGAAAATTAGAAAATACTTTTAACTACTTGACAAGTAAAAAAAACTATATAGCAGAACTTAAGGGATATAGCCAAAGCTGTTCTTCGAGAGAAATGTATTATTTTAAATGCCTATAGTATAATAGAAAAGAAAAAAGCTGCAAACAATTATCTAAGTACCAATTTCTAGAAGTTAGAGAAAGAAGAGAAATCAAAACTAAAAGTAAACTGAAATAAATTTTAGAGTAGGGAAATTAGCAAAGTAGAAATTAAGCAATAGAAAATTAAGAAAATTAAATGCTGGCTCTTTGTAAAAAATTACTAATACTGATAAAGCCCTGATAAGATTAATGAAGTAAAAAAAAAAAAAAAAGGAAGGGACGAATATATTACCAATTGGAAATATAAAGAGGACATAACTGTAGTCTTTATGAACCTTAAACAGATAATAAAAGACTATTAAGAAAGACTTTGTTAATAAATTGGAAAATCAGTTAAAATTAATGAATATCTGGAACAACACTACTTATCAAAACTAAATCAAGAAGAATTTTTAAAAACCGAATGACCTATACATCTATTAAAGAAATTGAATCTACAAATAAAATCGTTTCCATGGAACGTTCTCCAAGCCCAAGAAACTTCACTTATAATTTTTATAAATATTCAAGGAATAACACCAATCTTACGAAAAAAAAATTTCAGAAGAATAGAAAAAAGAGAAAATACTTCTATGTTCTACTATAAATCCAGAATAATTCTGATATAAAATCTGATAAGAACATTACAAAAAAAGTAAAATCTCAGATTTATGAGCATACATGTAAAAACACTAATAGATATCTATTAAAATAACAAAAATATTAGCAAATATTTATGAAAAAATAGCACACTGCGATCCAATTGGATATGTTTCAAGAATAGGACAGTGCAACAAACATCAGCCCATGCAATTCACCACCATGAGAGAAGCCATGTCATTTACTTCGTATAATGCAGAGAAAACATTTACAAAAATTTGAAACCTCCGCATCAGTTAAAAAAAATCAATAAAACTTATTTTTAGCAAAATCTAGTAAGCTGGGGGAAATAGGCAAAATTAATCTAAAATTTCTTCAGAAATGCAAATAGCTTGGAATAGCAATAATAATAATAGCAAAAAATAATCTTTAAGAAGAAAACCTTTAGAGGACATACCCTACTAGACAGCAAGGCTTCTTTAAAAAATTAGAGTAAGATATATTGATATGAAGGTTAGAAAAGAGATGAATAAAATAAAATAAAGAGTCTAAAAACAGCACCACACATGAACAATCTCAATATTTATGACTAAAATGCCACAGCAAAGGAAAAGGATGATCTTAATAAGTGGCGCAAGATCAGTTTTATGTTTTTATGAAAAAATAAAGAAACTTCTGTGCTGCAACATACATAGAAATCAAATCTACATAGATCTAGATAGCTTAATACAAAAGTTAAAGCAATAAAACTTTTACAATATAACAGAATAAATATTTGTATGAATTTGGAATAGGTAATGATTTTTAAAATAGACACAAATAGCATTACCATAAAAGAGAAGATTGACAAATTGGACTATAGAAAAAAATTATAACACCTATTAATTAAAAGACATACTACAGAATTGGTAAAGATAAGTATTTACAAAATGAAGATATGATGAGGGAGTCATTCAGAGTAACAAACTTTTACTAAACAGTAACAAAAAGAAGCCATCAATAAAAACTAGCTAAGAACTCTTCCAAACAATAAGAGGAAACACTTCCAAATGAATTTTATGAGGCTAGCATCACCTGATTGATACCAGAGTCAGACAAGAACACAATAAGAAAAGAAAACTACAGGCCAATATCCCTGATGAAAACATATGTAAAAATTCTCAATAAAATACTAGCAAAGTGAATTAAACTGCACACTAAAAGGATTATACACCATGACCAGTGGAATTCATCCCTGGGATGCAAGGACAGTTCAATATATGTAAATCAGCATATTATACCACACTGACAAAACGAAAGGAAAAAAATTACAAGATTATTTCAATAGGTACAGGAAGAGTATTTGACAAAGTTCAGCATCCATTCATAATTAAAGCTTCAACAAAATAAGTACAAAAAGAACTTTCCTCAATGCAATGATAGCCATATATAAAATGCCCATGGCTAATATTATAATAAACTGTGGAAAAACTGACAGCTTTCCCTCTAATATATGGCACAAGGCAAATTTGCTCACTCTCAAGACCTCTACTTAACATAGTGCTAGAAGTCTTAGCCAGAGTAATTAGAAAAGAAAAAATAATAAAAGGCATCTTTTGAATAAGAAGTAAAATTGTCTCTTTGCAAATGACATGATCATATATGTAGAAACCTTAAAGACTCAATAATTGTTAAAACAAATAAATGAATTCAGTAGATTTGCAAGATACTATTTCAACACACAAAGTCAGTTGCATTTCTATACAAACAATAAACTATCCAAAAAAGAAGAAAACAATTTCATTCACAACAGCAACAAAAAGAATGAAATACTTAGAAATAAACTTAACCAAGGAGAGGAAAAAGAAAATTATAAAGCACTGATAAAGGAAATTAAAGACACTGAAGATTATAAAGCATTGAGGAAGAAAATTAAAGACATATATAAATGGAAAGATTTCCCATGGCCATAGATTGGAAAAAAGTAATATTCTTAAAATGTCCATACTACCCTAAGTGATTTACTGATTCAGTGCCATCCCTATCAAAATCCCAATGTCAATCTTTATAGAAAGAAAAAATAACTTTCCCAAAATTCGTATGTAACCACAAAATAGCCCAAATACCCAAAGTAATCATCAGAAAGAACAAAGTTGGAGACATCACGCTTCTTTATTTTAAAGTATATTACAAACTTACAAACCTACATTAAACAAAACAGCATGGTACTGGCATAGAAACAGACATATAGACCAATGGAACAGAATAGAAAGCCCAGAAATAGAATAGAGAACCCAATGCATGGGTTCTTCCCAAAAGAAACTATTAAAATGTTGAGTAAACATGTAAAAAACTTATCATCATAAATTATAAGGAAAATGCAAACTAAAGCACAATTGCATACCACCAAACAACACCCACCAGTATGGTGAAGTTAAATTAACTGACGTTATCAAGTGTTGATGAAGACATGGAGGAACAGGAACCCTCACATGCTGTCTGTAAGAGTGTACAGTAGTATAACCATTGTGGATGACTCTTTGATGGGGCATCTCCTAACTCTGAACGTGTACTTGATGACCAGCAGTTCCATTCCCAGATCATATTTAACACAAGAAGAAATCTTGGGAGGACATACCCCACCAGATACATATGTGCAAATATGTGGTATCCATATAAGCACAAAAGACAAGATAGCAACATTGTTACAATATCTAAAATTTGGACATAACCCAAATACTCACCAATAATAAAATCAGTTTAGTTATTTTTCACATATTCATATCATAGAATAGTAGGAAAATGAAAGAGCAACTACTTCACACAACTACATGGATCCATTTCACAAAATGTGAGGAAAATAAGCCAAAAATAAAAGTGTAATTTTATTTTTTTTCTCTCTGGCTCAAAAATAGGCTAAAACTAGTCAGGCATGGTGGCTTACACTTATAATCCCAGCATTTTGGGAGGCTGAGGCAAACAGATCACCTGAGGTCAGGAGTTCGAGACCAGCCTGGCCAACATGATGAAACCCATCACTACTAAAAATACCAAAATTTACCAGGCATGGTGGTGGGCGCCTGTAATTCCAGCTACTTGGAAGGCTGAGGCAGGAGAATCACTTGAACCTGGAAGGCAGATATTGCAGTGAGCCAAGATTGTGCCACTGCACTCCTGCCTGGGCAACAGAGCAAGACCCTGTCTCAAAAAAGGAAAAAAAAAAAGAAAGGGCTAAAACAAGTAATTATTACCTTTGGTAGTAGAGGGCATGAGGAAGGCTTTTAGGATACATTTTGTGACCTGTGAGGTGGATAATTGGGTGTTTAAGTTTCCAAAATTTTATCACTTTTGCAGTTTCCTGTGTACATGTTATTTTTTGATAAAAATAGTAGATATATCAAAATATTTACAGTTTGTATAACTGAGTTGTGCTATCGTAGGTGGCTTTTATTTTCTTTAAGCTTTCATATACTTTTAAAATATGTAATGTTTAAGCATTTGAAAGTGGTTTGCATTTTCTAATCACTTTGATGAAACCTTTTCCTCTTGATCCCTTTCACCCTTTCCCTAAGTCTATGCCTTAGAACTGTCTTGCATCAGCTGTTCCAGTGGTCTCTTGATCAGTCTTCTTGTCTCTATTCTTGTAAGTAGGAGGCAAAATTATCTACCAAATGCTGGTCAGTTTTGTGGTCTTTAAGAGAATTCCTTAACTTGGAAGCAATTGCTGTTGGTAGCCCTTTATCTGCTCCTCACTTTTTTTTAAACCACAGCACACAAAACTAATGATACTCCTGTGAACCACATGAAAATGGAAATATTTTGAAGTGATAGAAGCCAGACACAAAGGTCATGTGTTATATGATTTCTTTTTATGAAATATCCAGAATAGGTAAATCCATAGAGACAAAACACAGACTATTGGCTGCCAGGGACTGAGAGTAAGGGGGTATAGAGGAAGACTGCTTAGTGGTTAGGGAGTTGTTATCAGCTGAATTGTAATACCTCCTGCAAAAGAAAAAATGATATGTTAAAGTTGTAACCCATAGTACTTAGGAAGGTAACTCTATTTGGAGACAGGGTCTTTACAGAGGTAGATAAGTTGAAATGTGGTCATTATAGTGGGCCCTACTCCAATATGACAGATACCCTTATAAGAAGAGGAAATTTGGACACAGACACATACAAAGGGAGGACCACATGAAAACACAGGGAGAAGACAGCAATTGACAGGCCATGGAGAGAGGTCTGGGGCAGATCACTCCCTCATGGCCCTCAGCAGACATGAAGCCTACTAACACTTTGATCTTGAACTCCCAGCCTCCAGAACTGTGAAAAAAATGATTTTTTGTTATGTAATCCACCCAGTGTCTGGCACTTTTTAATAGCATTCCTAGCAAACTAACTCAGGGATTTTGTATTGGAGTGATAGAAATGTTTTAAAACTAGATAGAGTTGGTGTTTGCATAACACTGTGAATGTACTGAATGTCAGTGAGTTGGTTACTTCAAAGGAGTTAATTTTATGTCATGTGAATGCCACCTCAATAAATTAAAAAAAAAAAGACACCCCCCCGACCAGCTTTCTTACCACCCACCAGTCAGCCAGGGAATTTTCCCTTGCAAATGAAGCAAAAGATTGGAGGTTTATTCTCCAGAGAAGGTAAAAACAAGACACTCTGCACTGCCTTCAAAAAGTGATGAGGAATTTTGAGAGGCTGTTGTCAAGTTAGCCCATCGTTAAATGTTAAAGTATGTAAACTTAAAATTAAAAAAATTATATTAAAGGCACAGACAATAAATACTCAAAATCCTCACTTCCTAATCATTTTACTATCTTTTACTATTATCAACAACAGTTGTGAGGTTATTTGTATCTACTGTCTATCTATAGTGGAAATACTTCATAATGATGCGACACTTCCCATCTCTTATTCAACTTCACTTCAGTGGTACCATGTTGGTACCTTGACATCTTCTGTGGTGGAAATTTTTACTCCATGGAAATCATCAAAAACTACAAATCAGGACACTCCTTTTCCCCCTCCCTCCCTGCCTCCGTTCTCAGACCCGGTTGTTAAACCTCTACTAGCACCCTGCTGCTAACAAATTCTAAGTATCCTGGAGATAAATCACAGTCTTGGACAAACAAGAATCCCCAACAGAAACAGCCTTTGGAAATGCTCTTCCACATTTCCTCACTGTATCCTGGCTTCCTCCTTGTTCACCACAGTGCTGTCGCCCCTGGAAACCACCTCGCATCAGCCAGGGAGAGCGAGGGCCCCGGGCAATAGTCCTACATGCTCAGGTTAGCTCCTGGGAGAAGCTGCATCCCCACCGGTGGCACTGACAGCTGGGGACACTCCCCACAGTGATGGCAAAACCGTCTAGTGCTCGGGGCCTTTGTAGCTCCTGACTGCCATGCTGGCAGCATCCTCTTGGCTGCCACTCACTGGCCTGGCTCTCAGCTTCCTCTGTGTCAAGGCAGGAGCAGCAGGCACTGAGCCACTCTAAATGTTTGCTGGAGATGGAGCAACCTGGCCTGGTCACAGCTATAGCCGTGCTTCCTGCCAGACCTCTCAGTGGCTGAGTCAGTGGGTTCATTAGTGGGATGGGAAGAACAGTCCCCAAAAGGACCTCCCAAGGTGAGCTTGGCTCTGCCAGCCAAGCAAGGGATATTTGTGCGCCTTACCTGAGAAACAGATGTAGAGGTCAAAGGGCAGGTTTAAAGCCATAGTCATCATTCCCTACCTGGAGCCACTAAACCTGCCTCTTTCACTGGGGTAAAAGTGTTGACTTCTTTCTGAACAGGGAGTGGCAAATCAAAGGCATTGCAGCCTCTTTCATCACTGCCGATTGCTGATGCCGACCATGTGCCAAGTGCTTAATACATCACCTTAAATCTTCTCATCCACCCTCAAAGGTAAGTGTTATTTTCCCTGTTTTACAGGTGAAGAGAATCAGGCTGAGGAAATTACTTGAATAAACTCTCAAGGAGAGTTTGTGATAGAGCCTGGATTCAAGCTCAAATCCCTTAGACTCCAAAGACAGTGCTCTTCCTGCTGTACTGCCCCTGTTCAGGCCGTCCCATCTGGACTGGTTCAGCCCTTTCCATGTGGATGGCTGCTGCCCGTTCACCTCTCCCGCCCCTCTTCCCCTGCTTCCACACATCCTACACACCACAGTCAAATTAATCTCTGTCTAAAAATCTAGATACAGATGCAGACAGATGCAGATATAGACATAGGCATAGAAATTGACATAAACATTGACTTAGACATAGACATGGACATGGACGTGAACATCGACATGGACATTGACTTAGACAGAAACATGGATAAATATTTTGATGAAAGATTCAAAAGGTCAGGAATCATGTCTGATTCATTTTGTGTCCCGAGAATCTATCACAGTACCTGTTTCAGAGCAAGGAAGGTCTCCAAAAATACTGGAGGAATTAAACTGAATGGACTATCGTTTCCCAAATAAAGTGTTGGTGAATCCTACCAAATAATAGTACTAGGTACAGAGCCCTCACATCAGCATCTGGAACTCTCCCCATCTGACCCCACCTGACCCTTCTCATCTTAACTACATCCAGCCTCCACTCTAAGCATACATGACTCTTTCATGTTCCGTAAGTCCCACATTGAACTCTCTTATTACCTCCATGTCATTGTTCGTACTATTTCCTCCATCTCAAGGACCCTCTTTAGCTCCATCTATCCCTTCTGAAATGTCATGGCCCGTTTAAAATATTACTTCTTCCTTGAAGTGTCTCTCTTTATCTCTTTATGAAATGTAACATTTCTGTCTTCTGAATCCCTTAGCGCTGTATATCTTTCTATGGCCTAATATTTCTCTGACATAGATTTTAATCATTGAGATAATAATTCCCCTTGTCTGGAATGTCCTTCATCCAGACTCTTTTTTACATTCATGATTCAGTCTAATATCACCTCCTCTGTGAAGCCTCTCCAGCTCTCCCAGCCCAGTTAGTCACTCCTACCTATATGCTTCTGGAACATCTGAATATCCTCCATTGAAGTACTGGTCATCACGGTTATGGTCCGATTACTGTTATCTCTCAACTGCCAAGTGCCTCAGAGATACAAGTGGTACCTTCTTAGACTTTGTCTTTATGGCTTCCACCACAGTTTCAGCGGTAATTGGTAAATAAATAAGTGAAAGACAAGAAAGACACTGTTCCATTTTTCTCTGCTCCCAACCTTCTTTCTTTACCATTCTACCTGTTTGCCTTCTGTTATCAGTATGCTATGTGTAGGATCACAGGTGGATCCATGGGAAACAAACAAACAAAAAAAATAAGAAAAACTAAGCAGCACTCAAAAACATAGGAAAACACAATGGATCGTCTGATCTGGGGCACAAAGGCAGGTTACCAGTTACAATTAGAATAAATGGTTTTCATCAAATGAGTTGGTGATGACTGCTAATTTATTTGTAGTTTCAGTATTTCCCTCAAACAACAACAACAGCAACAAAATAAAAATTTTGAAAAATAGGGCCTGGCGTGGTGACTCATGCCTGTAATCCTAGCACTTTAGGAGGCAGAGGCAGGCGGATCACTTGCGGTCAGGAGTTTGAGACTGGCCTGGCCAACATGGTGAAACCCTGTCTCTACTAAAAATACCAATTAGTTGGGCGTGGTGGCACACACCTGTAATCCCACCTGCTCGGGAGGTTCAGACAAGAGAATCGCCTGAACCTGGGAGTCAGAGGTTGCAGTGAGCCAAAATCAAGCCACTGCACTCTAGCCTGGGTGACAGAGAAAGACTGTGTCTCGGGGAAAAAAAAAAAAAAAAAAACTAGAATATTATACTGGTTTATAATATATTTTGAACCCATTGTTCAAGATCATAGGTATGTCCTTTAAAGGAACAGCTGACTTGTGACATATAGGCAAGGAAATGTGTATTTTTGTTAGAAGGTTTTCTCTGGGCAGAAGCTGATAAGAAACACTTAAATGAATAGAGAGCACCAACTGGAAGAGGAACACAAAAGCCTTACTTGCAGGTACTATATCTGTCATCTTACCTCCCACCACCTGGGGCAGCATAAAATGAGTTTTCTTGATTCCTTTTAAAGATAAAACAGTTAAAACAGTCAAGTCACAAATTCAACCTGGCAAAACAGACAAATAGATTTGTGGTTACTGCCTGTGGTTTTCTAGAAAGAAAAGCAGAGGCAGTAGAAGAACCGTAACTAGTAGACAAACTGGCTATCACCAGGGTCCTAATATGTCTTTTTTCCTCCCTTCTGTGCCTTTACCCTGGACCATCTCTTCTACCTAGGAATCCCTGCTTCATATAATTTAATGAGCACATTAGCAAACATTAGCTAAATCCTCCCAGAGATCTTTATGAGGCTGGTGTCCTCATCCCTATTTTACAGATGAGGCTAGTTGTTAAGACTTCACAGTCCTATAGCTGCTGAACCTAGGTCCAAAACCCTGGACTTCCCTATTTCAACAGCTGTCTCCACCATTTTCCTTTGTAAAATGCATTCCCAAGGCACAACTCAAGGACATCCCAAAAGTGTCCTGATCACTCCTGGAAGGAGACCTTTTGTTCCCGAAATGTCCGTGGACTCCGATAGCAGTACTTTTAGTCACAACCATTAATAATAGGCGAATGCTCCTTGTCCCAGATGCCTATGAGATGTCAGCTTCTTAAGGGCAAGGATTGCATATCTTTCTAGCCTTTATCTCTGAGTTCAGTATTTTCCCTGAGAAATGCATGTTAGGTATTCAAGAAAGTCAGAGAAGCCTAGGGTTACTTTCAGCAATTAAAGCCTCTGGCCATAATTTGATGAATTAAAACTGCATGAAAGCAGAAGACACTGAAAGTGCTTTGCTTATATAAATGCATTAATTATGGCCCCATATTCTAGCTTTCATATGAAGTTACAATTGATATTAAACTCATGGAGGAAATGAAAAGACCCCAAAATGGCTAAACTATGTAAACTTGTGGCTCCCCTATTGAGCTGGAGGCACAAGTCAAAAGGTCTTCCTACTCACATAACTTTACTTACCTCAGTCTGTGGCATATAATCATGCTTAATAAACATTCATTTGATAGATAGATGGGTTGATAAATGGACACAGTGATGCATGAAACATATAAGTGAGTATATAAACAAGCAAAACAATATTGCTTCTTTTTACTAATGATTTTTGAGGAATATTAATAATAATGCTTTAAACAAAACAAACTAATCCAAACAATGCCATCCCTGGTAAGTTGTCTACAAATAAAGCAAAGCTCTCATGATCTCTATAATTCTGTTTTGACAGTACGGCTTCTGTGTCTGAAATATCTACAATCCCTTTGTTTACAATAGCACCTTAACTGGGTGATTTAAATGAGTAGAGATTGCTTTTACCTTTTTCTACAATTATTTAAATGCACATTTCAATTTTCCTGAATTGTGCAAAAGTAATTTGGAAGATTAATTTCTGAAAATACCTGCTGGAATTTGCATACACCAAGCATAATTATTATTGATATTTGCATAGTTCTCCCTGCCCACGTGCATGCACTATTACCAACTGCTATATAACCCATGAAATTATTGAAGAAGTTGCTGTCAGTACAATATGGATTCATCAATAAATGTTCAGCCTCATAGAAGAAAAACAAACTTCACTGTTCAGCTGTAGAAATGTGTCATTTCATTGTATTTATTTAAATGGGGGCAGAATCTGCAAAGATAAATCCAAAGCAAAATAATGTGGCAGTCTTGTGCAATAAAGATTAATGTTATTGCAAAGAACCTCTGAGATTCCTAAGAGGTTGAAAACCCCATTGAAAAGGCTAGAAAAGCAATAGGAATTGGGGATTCTTCGTGGGGAAAAGAAAGGAAATAGGCCAGGCTCGGTGGCTCATTCCTGTAATCCCAGCACTCTGGGAGGCAAGAGGTGGGTGGATCCTGAGGTCAGGAGTTCAAAACCAGCCTGACCAACATGGCGAAACCCCATCTCTAAATACAAAAATTAGCTGGGTGTGGTGACACGTGCCTGTAATCCCAGCTTCTTAGGAGGCTGAGGCAGGAGAGTCACTTGAACCCAGAAGGCAGAGGTTGCAGTGAGCTGAGATCGCGCCACTGCACTCCAGGCTGTGCAACAGAGCTGTGTTTTAGACTCCATCTAAAAACAAACAAACAAAAACAAAGTAAATATACCCATGCTACAGAGGGGTGGGGTATTAGAGTATAGTGAGAGAGAGAGCTATGCCACACATGGCTAGAAAGAAAATTCACAGAGATTTGGACTGTGGGAATCACAAATTCTTGATGAATGTATGGACAAGTTCATTAAATGCTTATATAAGGTGTTACACAGGAATGTGACATTTCTTTCCTTTAATCTGCTTGGATGGCAAAACCAAATGGAAAGAAATATGGACAGAAATTATGCAGGAGAATAATAATAGAAAATACTTCTATAACACCCATTATGTGGTAGGCATTTGAGACAGAGCCTCGCTCTGTCGCCCAGGCTGGAGTGCAGTGGCGCGATCTCGGCTCACTGCAACCTCCGCCTCCCAGGTTCAAGCATTTCCCTGCCTCAGCCTCCCGAATAGCTGGGACTACTGGCGCCTGTGGTAGGCATTCTATTAATAGCTATATATGTGTATATATTTAATTCTTATAATAAATGATCATAAGAATAATGTTTAATTCTCATAATAAATATTCATTCATTCATTTAGTTCACCAACTTTGGAAACATTTTGCGTATTTGGCATGTTATAAGGGACTGTGAGAAGCTACAGAGATACACAGATAAAGTCCTTACCCTCAAGTAGCTCATAGCCAATGACACAAAACAGATGTCAAATGTATTTTTATAAATATGTATATTGTATATTTGGGGGAAATAGCAATAGACTGTGCTGGGAACTGGAGGGAAGTTCTTAGAGGAAACAAGAGTGGCATTTAAAAAAATAAATAGGCAATTTCCAAATCAATAAGAACAGAAAGCCACATTGGTATGTTGGGCATCATGCACAAAAACATGGTGCTATGAAATGGCACGCCTTGTTTATTACATCATAAATATCTCATTGCAGCTGGCAGTGGGAGAAGAGGAAAAGACACAGATGACCAAGGCCTTGAGTGCCTTATGGGCAATATCGAGCCACTGAAAGATTTTAACCCTTTTCCCATTTAGAAAAAAAAAGGTGCAGCTCACTGCCAGCACTCGTTTAATTTTACATAAATACACTCTTTGAGGGTCAAGCAAATCTGACTGATTTTCAATGTGAAAAAACATAAAAACCATTCTTTGAGTTATTTCAGACAAAATGAATATAAAAATTGAGTCATCAGAATCATCTATTTCAGATAAATCAGATTCATCAAATGAATCTTCGGCCAACAACTGTTTGAGGACGATGTTAATTAACATCACAGGTAGAAATGCTATTTTTTTCTAGGATTTGACATTTCCAGTGATCAATAATTACTAAATTTTGTAAATGGAAATACCACTACTAAAAACAGAGTGCTATAAATAGAGGGATGTCTTTTGTTCCCAAAGTCAATATACTAGAGTGAGACAAAAATGATAATAAAAGCCACATATTTCATGGCAAAGGTTATCACAGGGTAAACAGTGCAGCTGCAAGTGACTCTGGCAGGTATTCTTGAGGCAAATGGGAAAAGTTAAGCAGCAAAAGTGACATGGATGGGTTCCACCTTGAAAGGGTCTCTCCAGGGACTCTATAGAGAATGGGCTTATAGCATTAATTCTAGAAGAAGGTAAGTTGTTGCAATTTAAAATATGACCAGGGAATAAAATATCATATTTTATATATATGTATAATACATTTTATAGGTACAATGTATTATATGTATAATATAATGATGTATAATAAATATATTTATCAAAATATATTATGTGTTGTAATACACAATATATTTGGCTAGGGAGTAGGGGCTCCCCTGCCCCGTGTGACTCTCAGGTGGGTCCCCGCATCACCTGAGAAGCGTTAATTCTATAGCGTTAATTCTAGAAGAAGGTAAGTTGTTGCAATTTAAAATATGACCAGGGAATAAAATATCATATTTTATATATGTATAATATATAGGTACAATGTATGTATAATATGATGTATCATAAATATATATGATATTTATCAAAAATGTATTATGTATTGTACATATATAATATATACTGGTAAGAATGTAAGTTGTTGGAATTTAAAATATGACCAGGGAATAAAATATCATATATGTATAATATAATGTACTATATATTATATGTACTATAAATAGCATATATAAATATATGCATATAATATATAGTATGTATACTATATATTATATATTTATGCAATATATAATATATATGCAATATATAATATATAATAATATATACAATATATACTATAGTATGTATGTAATACATATATAATATAGATATATAATGTGTATATAGTGTATATTATACACATATATATTATATGTATATTATATATGTGCCTATCATTGGCTGGTATATCAAGAAAAGTTTCAATTTCTCGGGGGGCAGGACCAAAATGGCCTACTAGAAGTAGCTGCGATCAGAGGCTCCCATCAAAAAGAACCATAAACAGCATGTGAATCCTGCACCGCCAACCCAGGTATCCATGCTGTCTCATCAGAACAGACTAGGTGGCTGGCATGATCTACAGAGAGGAGGGAAGAGAGCTGTGGTGTGTGGGCCCACCTGAGAGCCACACGGGGCAGGGGAGCCCCTACTCCCTAGCCAAGGGAGGTGGTAAGTGAGTGTGCTACCCAGCTGGGGAAACCATGCTTTTTCCACGGAACTGTGCAACCCATGGATAGGAAAATCCCACTTGTGAACCCTTGCCACCAGGGTCTAGGTTCCCAACCCTGGAGCCATGCAGATTCTCAACAGACTCTGCCTGCTGTCTGAGCCATTTGAGCTCCTTGGGGAAGGGGCAGCAGCCAGCATTGGGACACATAACTGTCTAACACACTAAGTGGGGAAGGGCGGCATCCATCTCTATAGCTCCAGGCTGCACTATTCCCTTGTTGGAGCCAGGGAGGCTGGATAACTTGGTCCCAAGAGCTGTCCCCCACAGGCTAACACACCGACTGTGACAGACTGCGGCCAGAGCATGTCTTCAGGCCTGACCCTGACCCATCCTTCCTCACTAGGCGGGGCTTCCCTGCAGGAACTCCAACAACTCCAGCCGGAGGCTCAGGGACAGAACCCTGATCTCCCTGGGCCTGATCCCCTAGGGGGAGAGGTGGCCACAGTCTCTGCTGACTAGCAGACTTAGCCTTTTCTCCTGGTAGTTCTGAGGAAGCCAGGCAGCCCAGACTAGTGGGTTTCCCCCAAGTGAAGCACACCCCCTCACCAAGGGACAGTCAAAGTGCTTCGTTAAACAGGTCCTGTTCCCCCTGCCACCCAACTGGGTGAGACCCTCCAACAGGGTTGCCAGACACCTTAGATAGGAGTGATCCCACTGGTATAAGGTTGGTGCCCCTCGAGGTCAAAGATCCCAGAAGAAGGAGCAGAGATTCATCTTTGCTGTTCCCCAGCCTCCTTGAGTGACATCTCCAGGCCTGGGAGCAAAACAGATGAATAGGGCCTGAAGTGAACTCCCAGCAAACCACAGCAGCCCTACAGAAGAGGGACCTGACCATTGAAAGAAAAACAAACAGCAACAACAACAGTATCAACAACAACAAAAAAATCCCCCACAAAAACCCCATCGAAGGGTCAGCAGCCTCAAAGATCGAAACTAGACAAACTCATGAAGATGAGAAAGAATTGAGAAAAAACAACACTGAAAGCCCAAAAGTGCCTTTTCTCCTCCAAATGATTGCAGTGCCTCTCCAGCAAAGGTGCAGAACTGGATGGAGGGTGAGATGGATGAATTGACAGAAGAAGGCTTCAGAAGATGGATAATAAACTCCACTGAGCTAAAGAAGCATGTTCTAACCCAATGTAAATAAGCTAAAACCTTGATAAAAGGTTAGAGTAGCTGCTAACTAGAATAACCAGTTGAGAGAAGAACATAAATGATTTGATGGAGTTGAAAAACACAGCAGGTAAACTTTAGGAAGCATGCACAAGTATCAATAGCTGAATCAACCAAGTGGAAGAAAGGATATGAGAATTTGAAGACCACCTTGCTAAAATAAGGCATACAGACAAGATTAGAGAAAGAAGAATGAAAAGGAACAAATGAAGCCTCCAAGAAATATGAGACTATGTAAAAAGACCAAACCTAGGGTTGATTGGAGTACCTGATGGAGACGGGAGAATGGAAACAAGCTGGAAAACACACTTCAGGACATTACACAGGATAACTTCCACAACTTAGCAAGGCAGGCCAACATGCCAATTCAGGAAATACAGAGAACACTACTAAGATACTCCACAAGAATAACAACCCCAAGACACAAAATCATCAGATTCTCCAAGGTCGAAATGAAGGAAAAAATGTTAAAGGCAGCCAGAGAGACAGACCAGGACACCTGCAAAGAGAAGTCCATCAGACTAACAGTGGACCTCTCAGCAGAAACTCTACAAACCAGAAGAGATTGGAGGCCAATAATTCAACATTCTTAAAGAAAAAATTTTCAACCCAGAATTTCATATGCAGCCAAACTAAGCTTCATAAGTGAAGGAGAAATAAAATCCTTTCCAGACAAACAAATACTGAGGGATTTTGTCACCACCAGGCCTGCCTTACAAGAGATCCTGAAGGAAGCACTAAATATGGAAAGAAAAAAACAGTACCAGGCACTGCAAAACCACACCAAAATATAAAGAACAACGACACTATGAAGAAACTGCATCAACTAGTGTGCAAAATAACCAGCTAACATCATGATGGCAGGATCAAATTCACACGTAATACTACTGACCTTAAATGTACTGACTACATGCCCCAGTTAAAAGACACAGACTGTCAAATTGAACAGAGTCAAGACCCATTGATATGCTGTATTCAGGAGACCGAGACCCATCTCACATGCAAAGACACACATAGGTTCAAAAGAAACGGACGGAGGAAATTTACCAAGAGAGGAAATTTACCAAGCAAATGGAAAGCAAAAATAAACAAACAAACAGGGGTTGCAAACCTAGTCTCTGACAAAACAGACTTCAAACCAACAAATATCAAAAAAAAAGACGAAGAGGAGCATTACATAATGGTAAAGGGAACAATTCAACAAGAAGAGCTAACCATCCTAAATATATATGCACCCAATACAGGAGAACCCAGATTCATAAAACAAGTTCCTAGAGATCTGCAAAGACACTTAGACTCCCACACAATAATAGTGGGAGACTTTTTTTATTTTTATTTTTATTTTGAGACAGAGTCTTGCTTTTGTCACCCAGGCTGGAGTGCAATGGTGCCATCTCAGCTCACTACAACCTCCACCTCCTGGGTTCAAACGATTCTCCTTCCTTAGCCTCCTGAGTAGCTGAGATTACAGGTGCCCACCACAACGTCTGGCTAATTTTTTAGTATTTTTAGTAGAGACAGCTTTTCGCCATGTTGGCCAGGCTGTTCTCAAACTCCTGACCTCAGGTGATCTGCCCTCCTCAGCCTCCCAAAGTGCTGGAATTATAGGCGTGAGCCACCATGCCCAGCAATAGTGGGAGACTTTAACTCCACCCTGTCAGTATTAGATCAAGGAGACAGAAAATTAACAAGGATACTCAGGACTTGAACTCAGCTCTGGATCAAGTGGACCTAATAGACATCTATAGAACTCTTCACCCTAAATCAATAGAATATACATTCTTCTCAATGCCACATGACACTTATTCTAAAATTGACCACATCATTGGAAGTAAAACACTCCTTAGCAAGTGCAAAAGAATAGAAATCGTAGCAGTCTCTCAGACCACAGTGCAATCAAATTAGAACTCAGGATTAAGAAACTCACTCAAAACTACACAATTACATGGAAATTGAACAACCTGCTGCTGAATGACTCCTGGGCAAATAATAAAATTAAGGCAGAAATCAAGAAGTTCTTTGAAACCAATGAGAACAAAGCGACAACATACCAAAATCTCTGGGACATACTTAAAGCAATGTTAAGAGAGAAATTTATAGCACTAAATACCTACATCAGAAAGCTAGAAAGATCTCAAATCATACCCTAACATCACAATTAAAGGAGCTAGAGAGGCAAGAGCAAACTAATTCAAAATCTAGTAGAAGACAAGAAATAACTAAGATCAGAGCAGAAGTGAATGAGATAGAGATATGAAAATACCTCCCCCAAACATCAATGAATCCAGGAGCTGATTTTTTGGGGGAAAAAAAAAATAGACTGCAAGCCAGACTAAGAAAGAGGAAAAGAGAGAAGACTCAAATAGACCCAATAAAAAATGATAAAGGGATATCACCACTAAACTCACAGAAATACAAACTACCATCAGAGAATACTATAAACACCTCTACACAAATAAACTAGAAAATCTAGAAGAAATGGATAAATTCCTGGACACACACACCCTCCCAAGACTAAACCAGGAAAAAGTCAAATCCCTGAATAGACCAATAACAAGTTCTGAAATTGATGCAGTAATTAATAGCCTACCAACCAAAAAAACCCCAGGACCAGACAGATTCATAACCAAATTCTACAAGAGGTACAAAGAGGAGCTGGTACCATTTCTTCTAAAACTACTGCAAACATTTGAAAAGGAGGGACTCCTCCCTAACTCATTTTATGAAGCCAGCATCATCCTGATACCAAAACCTGGCAGAGCCACAACAACAAAAAACCTCAGGCCAATCTCCTGATGAACATTGATGCCAAAATTCTCAATAAAATACTGGCAAACCAAATCCAGCAGCATATAAAAAACTTATCCATCATGATCAAGTTGGCTTCATCCCTGGGATGCAAGGCTGGTTCAACATATGCAAATCAATAAACTTAATCCATCACATAAACAGAACCAAACACAAAAAATACATGATTATGTCAATAGATGCAGAAAAGGCCTTTGATAAAATTCAACATCCCTTCATGCTAAAAACTCTCAATAAACTAGGTATCGGTGGAACATATCTCGAATAGGAAGAGCTATTTATGACAAACCCACAGCAAATATAATAGTGAATGGGCAAAAGCTGGAAGCATTCCCTTGAAAACTGGCACAAGACAAGGATGCCCTCTCTCAGCACTCCTATTCAACATAGTATTGGAAGTTCCGGCCAGGGCAATCAGGCAAGAGAAAGAAAGAAAGGGTATTCAGATAGGAAGAGTGGAAGTCAAATTGTCTCTGTTTGCAGATGACGTGATTCTATATTTAGAAAACCCCATCATCTCAGCCCAAAAACTCCTTAAGCTGATAAGCAACTTCAGCAAACTCTCAGGATACAAAATGAATGTGGAAGAATCACAAGCATTCCTTTACACCAACAATAGGCAAGCAGACAGCCAAATCCTGAATGAACTCCCATTCACAATTGCTGCAAAGAGAATAAAATACCTAGGAATACAGCTAACAAGGGATGTGAAGGACCTTTTCAAGGAGAACTATAAACCACTGCTCAGAGAAATAACAGAGGGCAAAAACAAATGGAAAAACATTCCATCCTCATGGACTGGAAGAATCAATATTGTGAAAATGCCCATACTGCCCAAAGAAATTTATAGATTCAATGCTATTCCCATCAAACTACTATAGACATTCTTCACAGAATTAGAAAAAAAAACTACTTTAAATTTCATATAGAATCAAAGAAAGACCCTGTATAGCCAAGAAAATCTTAAGCAAAAAGAACAAAGCTGGAGGCATCATGCTACCTGACTTCAAATTATACTCCAAGGCTACAGTATCCAAAACAGCATGGTGCTGGTACCAAAACCAATGGAATGGAACAGAGACCTCAGAAAGAACACCACACATCTACAACCATCTGATCTTCAATAAACCTGACAAAAACAAGCAATGGGGAAAGGATCTCCTATTCAATAAATGGTGCTGGGAAAACTGGCTAGCCATATGCAGAAAACTGAAACTGGACCCCTTCCTTACAACTTATACAAAAATTAACTCAAGATGGATTAAAGACTTAAATGTAAAACCCAGGCAATACTATTCAGGACATAGGCATGGGCAAAGACTTTATAACAAAAGCACCAAGAGCAACTGCAACAAGAGCCAAGATTGACAACTGGGATCTAATTAAACTAAAGAGCTTCTGCACAGCAAGAGAAACAATGAACACGCAACCTACAGAATGGGAGAACATTTTTGCAATCTACCCATCTAACAAAGGTCTAATATCCAGAATTTATGAGGAACTTAAATTTACAAGAAAAAAAAAAAACATCAAAAAGTGGGCAAAGGGTATGAACAGATACTTTTCAAGAGAAGACATTTATGCGGCCAACAAACATATGAAAAAAAAACTCAACATCGCTGATCATTAGAGAAATACAAATCAAAACCACAATGAGATACCATCTCATACCAGTCAAGAAACAATAGATGCTGGTGAGACTGTGGGGGAATAGGAATGCTTTTACACTTTTGGTGGGAATGTAAATTAGGTCAGCCATTGTGGAAGACAGCATGGTGACTCTTCAAGGATCTAGAACCAGAATTACCATTTGACCCAGCAATCCCATTTCTGGGTATGTATCCAAAAAATATAAATCATTCTACTACAAAGACACATGCACACGTATGTTTATTGAAGCACTATTTATAATAGCAAAGTCATGAAACCAACCCAAATGCCCATCAATGATAAACTGGATGAAGAAAATGTGGTACATATACACCATGGAATACTATGCAGCCATAAAAAGGAATGAGATTATGTCCTTTGCAGGGACATGGATGAAGCTGGAAGCCATTATCCTCAGCAAACTAACACAGGAACAGAAAACCAAACACTGCATGTTCTCACTCATAAGTGGGAGTTGAACAATGAGAACACATAACACATGGAGACAGGGAGGGGAACAACACACACCCAGGGTCTGTTGGAGGGTGGGGGACAAGGGGAGGGAACTTAGAGGACAGGTGCAGCAAACCACCATGACACACATGTAACTATGTAACAAATCTGCACGTTCTGCATGTGTATCCTGGAACTTAAGAAAAGATTCATCATTAATGATAATGGATATAAATCCATATTTCAAAATGTTTCTTTGATCAATACAGTATTTCTACAGGCTTCACAACTTTTCCAGAAAGAGCCCACCGTCTCTTCCCTCCACCGTCTTATGGTCTTTCTACTCTCAGTAAAAGACATGATCAATTGCCCAGTCCTCCAAACTAGACACCTGAGAGTCTTCACAAATGCCCCATTCTCTTTTATTCCCTAAATCTAGCCATTCATCATGTTCAGTTACTTCCTTGTCATCCACCCTTTTTAGTTATCTTTACCTTTTAAATACCACACATATCAGTCACAGTTTCTTTATCCTACTATGACTGCCCTAATTTCAGTTGGCATTTCTTCCTTGGACTAAAACAACCCTGGTTAAAATGCCAGCCCCACTGTTACTGCAATGTGACTTTGTGCAAGTTATTTAATCTGCTTAACTTTGGTTTACCCATCTGTAAAATGGGATAACAATAGACTTTTCAGAGTTGTTGTGGTAATCCAATGAACAACGCAGGTAATGTTTCTGTACAGTGCTAGCACATAGCAATTAATTTATGTAACCTATTCTTACATTTAGCCTTCCTATTGCCAGACTCAGGCCTCACCTCCCATCTCACTGCAGTATCAATTCATTCACCATAGTTTATGTAAAAGTGAATTCTCTAAAACACAGATTTGACCAAGTTATTCTCATGCTTAAAACATAGATTTTTCCATGCCTTTTCATCAGCTACAAGACCAATCCAGATGTTTTGTAGGACAGAAAAGGTTTTGAATGGATATCCTGTATTTCTGTGTCCAATCCTGTTGCCACTCCTTAACGTGCCCTTTATTCCACAGAAACATTTACACCACTACACATAAACCACATTCCCTCCCTCTTCTAAGCCTTTGTATTTGCTGTTTCTACATACAGAATACCTTTCCCTGTCCACTGTCACCATTCTTCCAGCTCTCATGTTGCATGCAGCTTACCCTCCTATGGTCAATTCACATGATGATTCTGATGTGAATTCTTGCCTAGTGTCCTGTATCTAAGGATGGAGTTCATCGTTCTCATCATTTGTCCTCCTAAGGCCCTCTCCCTATTCCTTGGTCATAACACCCTGCAGGCTGTACTGTAATCATCTCCTGTACCACAGCCCACAGCACACTGTACTGTAACTACCTTAGAAGGTATTTGCCCCACTAGACTGTGTGCTGCCTGAAGGAAGGGTCCATGCCTCACCCCAGCCTCCAGATCCAGCACAGTAACATTATGCTTAACAAGGGCTCAAAGAAGCCTTGGAGTGCGTCCCAGGTAACTAGATTTTCAGTGGCTTGTATGCTCATGTGTCTATGTGGCTTGTTTCCAGGAAACTGGCCAACATCCTAAAGTCAAACGTTTATAGGAAGCCTTTGGCTTTACATATTGAAGGCTTTTAGAATTAGCAATGCACTAGCAGAAGGAAAATCTCAAGTTTTTATCTAAGCACAACTACGTGATTAGAAAACCAGTTGCATAGTTGAAAGATCATGGACACAATGGACAACCCTGCACCTGACTCTCAATTCTGCTAACTTTTAGCTGTTTTATTTTAAGCAAGTTACCTAACTTTTCTGGGTGTCAGTTTCCCCTTCTATAAATTAGAGATGACAACAAACCACATAGAGTTGTTTTGAAGATTCAAGGAGAAAACGTGTTAAATATTTAGTGCATAGTATCAATTTAATATGTGATTAGTATTGCAGTTATTCTCATTCTTATCCTCAGAATTCAACAAACATACCACTTCAAACCCATTAGGATGACTATTTTTAAAAAAGAAAAAGAACATAACAAGTGTTGGTGAGGATGTGGAGAAATTGGAATGTTCAGGGAATGTAAAATGGTGCACCCACTGTGGAAAACAGTGTAGTGACTCCTTCAAATAAATTCACATAGAATTACCACATGATCCAGCAATTCCGCTTCTAGGTATATACCCAGGAGAATTGAGGCCGGACTTGGTGGCTCATGTGTATAATCCCAGCACTTTGGGAGGCTGGGGTGGGTGAATCATTTGAGGTCAGGAATTCAAGACCACCCTGGCCAACATGGTGAAACCCTGTTTCTACTAAAAATACTAAAATTAGCCAGGCAGTGGTGGTCGTCATCTGTAATCCTAGCTACTCAGGAGGCTGGGGTGGGAGAATCACTTGAGCCTGGGAGGCGAAGGTTGTGTTGAGCCAAGACTGCGCCACTGCATTCCAGCCTGGGCGACAGAGTGAGACTCCGTCTCAGAAAAAAAAAAAAAAAGGAAAGCAAGCACCCAAACAGGTATTTGTATACCAGTATTCATAACAGCATTATTCACAACAGCCAAAAGGTGGAAACTACCCACGAAAACCAACAAACAAGTAAATAGAGAAATGAAATGTGTACACATACAATGGAATATTATGCTGCCTTTTGAAGGAAGGAAATTCTAGTATGTGCTGAACGTGGATGAACCTTGATGACATTATGCTATGAAATAAACCAGGAGCAAGAGGACAAATAATGTCACATGATTCCACTTACATGAGGCATCTGCAGTCTTCAAATTCATAGAGATAGAAAACAGAGTGGTGATTATCTGAGGAGAGAGGAGAATGGGGAGTTATTGTTTAATGAGTACAGAGTTTCAGTTTGGGAAGATGAGAAGGTCCTGTGGATGAACAGTGGTAATGGTTGCATAGCAACAATTTGTGTAATGTGAATGTACTTAATTCTACTGGACTGTACACTTAAAAATGATCAAAATGTTAAGTTTTATGTTAAGCATACTCTACCACAATAAAAACACTCAATGAACAAGGTTTAATCAGATCTGCCAGAATAATTAAACAGCTACCGTAAAGCCAACTGCATAGTAAAACTCATAGGAGGGCTTTTGGAAGGTTAAAGTGAAGACTCCAGGTTCCTTCAACTGTAATCTGATTCCTTTATCTCAGAATGATGTTGAGATCCTGCAAATCTTTATTTTCCATAGAAGCGAGCGTGCATGCACACACACACACACACACACACACACACAGAGTCTCTGGGGCCCATAGAGACACAACCTGGAAACAGGGCTTGCCAGGATTAGAGAGCCAGGCCAGCCCATGTATCATTCACCCAGAAGACAGCCCTCCATGGAGAAAAAGAACCTCATAGTCTCCTAACAAAGAGGATAATAAATTCCGATTAGCCAAGGAAGCTCTGAGTCTAAATACCAGCAAAGCTCAGCCCCTGCAAGTGGGGACGAATTATCTGAAAGGTCATCCTAGAGACACTGAACAAAGGGCCTCGAGCAGCTGGGTTTCTTAATTTGAGGAAACACTGAAGCCTTTAAAGAAGCCAGAGGCAGAACTGGAGAGATGGGAAAGTGGAGCGGCCTTCTGAGCACAGGGAGGATTTAATAGGAAGGGAAACACAAGCCCCGCAGGAAGCTCTGGGACCTGGCAGCCATGGCTCTCTCTGCCAGGCTGATGGCCTCTGGAAAGAGCCGCCATCTCCTGTGCTGGGCCAGGATGGCCTTTTTTGGCACTGTAATAAAATAGGATGGCTCTGATCTCAGTGATTAAAGCTTTAAAACCACAAGCCTCTGGGAGGGAGTAGGCTCAGAGTAACAACCCATACACCCCTGTTCGCTCTTCTCCAGGCTGTGGTCTGCTGACAGAGCCCAGTCTGTCTCCAGAAAATTCCAGGGGCCTCTCAGGAGTCTAAGGCCAAGCCTCGACCAGTGGCCTCTTGCCTGGGTCCTGTTGTCACAACCCCAGCGGTTGAAAGATGGAAAGCTCCGTGGGAGGGCCAGGTGGCAGGCAGGAAGCAGCCTGCTGGCCTGGAGCCATCCCCAGCTTCCAATAACCCCTCTGTCTAGAAAATCAAGGGAAGGAGAATGAAAGGGTCATCTTACTTAGGTAAAAACCTGAGCAGTTGGCCTCATCCTGGACAGAGAGTACTCCGAGGGTAGACCTGAGGCAAATTCCTGAGTCTCTCAGGGAGCAAGGGGTTAGCTAGCACCGGTATGTTTCGAGCCAAAGACCATGCTAACGAGAGAAAGAAAAGAATATATATGGTGAACCAAGTGCTGAGTGAGGTTTTCCTACTGACTTTAATCCTCACAACAACTTTGAGTGGAAGGTATCGTTGTTCCCATTTTAGACAAAAGGGAATGGGGTACAGCCAAAATTTGAACCTGTATCTAGATGGCTCTAAAGTCGTCTCCTCTATACCACACTACCCCTAAATTAAGCCTTTCCCAAATATTAGTTTCCTATGCCTTGAAAATAGTCTCTAATTCATATATTTGAGACTCAGAAAAGTTCAGTAGCTTGCCAAATATACTGTCAGTGAGTTACAGAACTGAGACTGGAATTCATTTCCAACTGATTCCAAAGCTGATGTTCATTCTTCCATGCCTCATGTATCTTTAGTTAAAATAAAATAATCCTGTGGCTTTTTGCCAATCAGCAAACATTTTGCTCCTTCAGTCTTGAAGCCTTAGCCCTTTAAAGAGTAGCTCAGTAATTATGCTGCCCCAATGCCCCAGAAGTCACAATTTACTGCAGAATGAGGTGATATGAAACAAAACAGACACATCTCCAGGCCAAAGAAAGGCTATCTGGACTGCACAGACTGGATAACTTTTATTGAGATCTGAGGCCCATTTATGTACAAAAAGCAGTGAAGGGAAGTGGCAGTATATATGTGCATTTGGCACATGTTTAGTTCCTGCTCTGGCAAACGATTCTAGTTTTTTTGGTTTTGGTGAGAAAAGACCCAGTGGGCTTGACCAATCATTTTGTGGAGAGAAATTAGATGTCACTAGCCAAAGTAATAAAAGCAACTGTCTCTTCCAAGATTCATGTATTCCAGCAAATGAAGGTATCTCTCTTCTCTTCAGACTTAAATTCTGAAAGTATATTACTTTGCATAGGAAATATATACTTTTATAATCAGGTACCTCTCTTAGTCTCTTGGGGGAAATGTTCCCAATGGCAGGAACATGCAAATTGAATGAAATGGAAATTATCTAGGATATTGCTTATCACCTTATAATTTTAGTCAAAGTGGCAAAGCCCACTTTAAGGATTAGTCATGCCTAAAGGAAAGGGAATAGTTAAACCACAAAGGCTTGAAGGAGACCTCTTGTATTTTTAAAGAACAATCCTAGAGCCACTCAGCTCCTGTGAGCACTATCCTTGCAATAGAGACTTTCATGTTAAAGGAAGCACAAAGGATGGGAAGTCTTTAGCAATGGGAGAAAGTCTTCCATGCAGTACTTGTGGTTCCAGCAATATGCACAGCAGATATTCTGAAAAAACTCCTTCCACATATAAATGCTAGATAAAATATAACAAACATCCTTTTAGATGCATGGCTGAGCTCACAAGAAAGGGAAATCCCCCGAGGTCAGAGGTCAGAAATGAAGAAGGAACTCAAAAGCAAAGTTGTAAGCATGTGTGCTTATGCTGTCGCTTCCCTGAGGTGACAGAGGGCAGGCACAGTCACTCATGGTAGTCTAGGAGTTTGGGTTTTAATGCCCATGTTGTGAAAGGAAATGAAGTCTTGTGCTTATGAAATGTGAGGAGAGTCAGAACTTACACACTTGCGTAAAACCAGGACCCATGAAGAATGACACATACAATAAAAGGATACACTAGAAATGAGCTGCCTATCCCCAAAGACAGATAAGAAGAAAGTTTATCTCTCTCAGCTAGGTTGTGGTTAGGATAATATATTCTTGAAATCTGTAAACACCAATTTGAATAACATGTATGCCTGGTGCTATAATTTATATTACATAATCCTGGAACCTCCAAGCTAGAATATTACACAAAATGGGTCCTAGGCTTTTAATATCCCTAGAGAATCTGGAATACCACTCTTATGGACAAATACTTTCAGTCAAAAATGAACATGATTCCTATGGATAATAACTCACTCAAGATAAACTCTCAATCCCAAACTGAAAACACGTTAACAATTGATCTATTGTGAGTGGCTATGAGCAGAAAAAAAAATTACAGAGTTAAGCCCTAAGGAACGCCAATAATTAACCAATTTCACAGAGACTATACAAGTATATTTAAATAGTTCAAAGGCATAAAAAAGAGTTGCAAAAATGAGACACTGAGAAAAGAATAGATACTTAAAAAATTAATTAGAACTTATAGAAATGAAAAATATAGTTATTGAAATAAAAAATTCAATAGACAGTCTACAACTAAACGAAGACCTTTTGTTTACAAAAGACCAACGGACTGATAAATTTGAGGTTATAAATTGAAGCCACTGACACAGTGGAAAAAGCATGGGACTTGGGGCCAGACAGACTGGACAGAATTTTGTAGAATGTGCACCACATCAAATTATAAACTAGTATCTGGTACTTATGAAGTGCTTATTATGTACAAAGCAGTATCATAAACACTTTATATATTATTTAATATAATTCTTCTAATAATTCTGTGATATAGGAATCAGTATCTTCATTTTACAGGTAAAAAAACTGAGAATTAGGAAGGAAAGAGCTTGCCCCACATTCCACTGACAATTGATATCACTAGGATTCAAACCCAGGTCTGTCTCACCCTCTTAACCACTAAGATGTATTGCCTGTCCCATTAGACTGAAATCCAATTTGAATCAGCTGTGTAGGTTTACACTGCCTGAGAGTAGGAAAAAAATATTTTATTTTCATCCTGAAGACCTAATAGAGCCTTTCAAGAATGTATTTTATAGCTCTTTTCTTGCTGATAGTAGCAGAATTTGATCTACAGCTCAAAGTGTAGGCCCAGCTGAATGTGGAAGACTTGAAGGGTTAGACAGGCATCTGATGTCAGAAGAGGTGATGGGCCAGTTCTTTAAGTCTGGAAAGCTCAGGCTAATATCAGTGATCAGAGCCTGTCATGGAAGAATCTGAGAAGTCAGTAAAATGGCGAAGGATTGGGGTGACTTTGAAAGTCAAGACTAGCAAAATGTTCAGAATTTAGTGGTTCAAATGGTTAGAGAGCTTAGTATTATCAAGGTGCAATTCTGAATGAGATCTGGATCAGAAATTAATTATCATTTTTCTGTTCTCTTATTCTCTCATATTTCCTCCTGAGGCTATTTGCTTGAGTCCTTAGAGGAAGCCCAGAAAGTAAAGATGACCTTGCCTCTTACTAAGGCAGAAAATCATCAGGCTCTGCTTGATGTGTCCTAGCTCTAGTTATATCTCCAGAAGAGGATAATGCTCTATTAACATCTTGTGCAGGTAACTGTGTTACTACAGTTGTTATACAAATACTAGAGCTCATTAGAAGCATTTCTAAGAATACATATTTCATATTTCACAGCTAGTTTCTCAAAAAACAGTGTAAACAATTACTAAGCATTTTTTAAAATTAATGCAAAACCCTAGGAACATTGCATGGAATTATTTATGTTACATTTGTAACATAAATGCAAATGAACAAAAATAAAAGCTTAAAATGTATATTGGGACTTTTTTTGACTTTTGGATAGGCTCTTGAATGGTCGGTGAGGATTGAAATATTTATAATTATAATGATAACAAGATTTTATTTTTAAAGCCTTTCTCTCAATGAATTCTCACAGTCCTTTGAGTCTACACCATTAGACTTAATTTACAGATGGGAAAACTGAGGCAAGAGCAGTTAATGAAAATTGCCTAAGATAAAATAATTCATTAAGTGACAAACCATACTCTAAATTCAAGGTTTCCCAATTCCAAATCTCATGCACTTTTTAGTATGTCTGGTTAGCAACTTGGTAGCTGATTTAAAGAAAGCACATGCAAAAATTATGGGTTAAAGGAATCTAACAAGGTGAAATTTATCAAGGATAAATTTAAGGTACTGTCTGAATTTATGCCAAAAGTACCCTCAAATAAGTGAGGAAGAATGTCCCAGCAGCTCATTGAAAAAAGACTCAGGAAGTCTGGTTAGCAGGAAGAACAGCATAAATCATTATATGTGACAGGACCACAAAAACTGGTACTTTAGTGACTTTATGCTACGTCAAGAAGACAGACAACTCCTGGAACATCTTGCTCCGTTTTGGGGTTTATGCTTTGAGAGGAAGCTATATAAAGTGAAAGACGATCCCCAAAGAGAAAACAAGATGGTAACGTATCAGAATGTCACCATATAGAGAAACGATGAAAAAACTCAGCATGTTTAGCTTGGAGAATCAATGAAATGAATTCCAGATATTCCCACCCCCAGGCAAATATAGAAACCCTAGGACTTTTAAGACAGGGATAATTTACCTGGGATAATATGGTGGTTACAGTACTGGACAGTGGAATGATAGCTGTCTGGGTTTGAATCCTACTTTCACTACTTACCAGCTATACAACCTTGGGCAATTTATCTAATCATTTGGGTAAGTTATCTAACCTGTCTGTCAGGGTTCTCATCAATAAAATTAAACTAATAAGAGTACCTTCCTCCTAGGATTATTTTGAGGATTAAATGAGTTCATACAATTCAAAAATTTAACACAAGCTATTGCTATAGCGGAGCAGAAATCTCATTAAGTATTATTTGTTGATGCTATTATCCTTTCTCCAATTAAGTGGGCCATGCACTGCCCAAGAGAAGAATCTGTCTCGTAGGCATAATAGCAGCTAGGAGATGACTCCCCACTTCCTCAGCATTTGAAACTCCCACACTCACCTCAGATGAGTCTTTCATTTCTATGAAGTGCTCTCAATGCCTGAAACATTTGGACCAAAATCTAAACCATCCCAAAGAACAGAAATTCCTTTTAAAACACAACCTCCTAGATTTACTATCTTCTATGTACTAGCTGTGTGATCTAGAGCAAGTTAATTTGTCTCTCAGAGCCTCCACTGCCTCATCTGCAAAATATCTTGTTGTAGGAAAGACGACTGAGAAAATGTATGTGGCTGTTCCCAGCATTATGCCTACTATAGGCAAAACGCTCAGGAAATGTTTTTTCTTTCCATAATTTAAGAAGAAACTGTGACAATGTGATAGTTTTGAAATACATCCATGTAGTTAAACAGGCTATATTAGTCTGTTTTCATACTGCTATGATGAAATACTCAAGACTGGGTAATTTATAAAGTAAAAGAGTTTTAATGGACTCACAGCCCCACACAGCTGGGGAGGCCTCACAATTATGGCAGAAGGTGAAGGAAGAGCAAAGGCACATCTTACATGACCACAGGCAAGAAAGCATGTGCAAGGGAACCGCCCTTTATAAACCATCAGTTCTCATGAGATGTATTCACTATCACAAGAACAGCATGGGAAAAAACCATCCCCATGATTCAATTACCTCCCACTGGGTCCCTCCCATGATATGTGGGGATTATGGGCACTACCATTCAAGATGAGATTCGGGTGGGGACACAGCCAAACCATGTTACAGGCACTGAGCCCCATGATGCTATGAACACAGGGATAAATAATGTATGACCCCAACACTGACTTTGCTCATGGTCTGGAGGAAGAGGAAGTAAATAAGCAAGTGCCTAAGAACATGGCAGTAGCTAGTGATCTCAGGCAGGTTGGAATCATGGTTGAGAGTGAAGGGCAGCAACCACACTGCAGGAACTTGAGGAGCAAGCAAAAGTTGGAGTTAGGAGATAGCAAATATAGCACACTCTTAAGAAACTAAAATGGAGAAAGAAGGAAGGAGAAGGAGAGGGAGATCCAGAGTTATCAGAGGCATTTGTGTGTGTGTGTGTGTGTGTGTGTGTGTGTGTGTGTGTGTATGTGTATTTGTCTGGGGCCATATTTATAACCTGAAAAAAAGAACTAGTAAACAGGGAGTAATTAAATATCAACATGACAAGGGCAGCCATTGTGCAAGTTCAGTTGTCAGAGTTGACTGATAGGTGTGTAGATAGCTCCCCTGACATTTACATTGGGGTGGAAAGCCACAGTGGACATTAGGACAAAGGGGCAGTTCCAGAAGTTCCTATTCTAGGGATACAGCCAGACCCTCAGCACCTCCATGGGGGATGGATGTTATTCAGAGCCCTGAAGTCACCCATGAAGACAGCAGGAACCACCCGAACTCTTCTTCTTTGGAGTAGAGGGCCTGACAAACCACAGCCAAATTTATTTCTTGTTTTGTTTTTTTGGTGGTGTTGCTTTTCCTTGGGAACTGGCATATTTTGCATTGAGGTTTACACAAAGCAAAACAGCTCCAGTGTCAAATGGAAATCCAGCAGGCTCTTCTCAAGATGTACTGTTCCTTTGTACAGGCTGCCGACTTGGGAGAGGGGGCCCAGGACATAATGCCTGTGCCTCTTGGGAAGCATATACAGACAATGGTCTGTGTGTGAAAAGGGGAACAGATTAACCAGGACCAGGGTATCACCCAATTGCTTTTCTTAAAGAAAGACTCTATTGCCAGGAAGCAAAGCACACACAAAAACAATACCTAAGCTAACAGAGTACTGGCTTTAATATACTCAGAAATAACAGAACACGGGCAGGCTACAACTTTCCAAATCCCCTTGAAAATCCTTTGCCAGAGCAGAGATGGTTTGTCAAATCTATACTCTTTGTTTAATATGTTTGTTCTTTTGTTTGATCAAGGGGGGAAGCCGTCTAACTCATTATATTGGGGGAGCTGCATTCATTCCTTTGTGCTTCTTTTTCTTCTTCTAATCTTTATTAAAATCAAAAGAAGAGCCACTCTAATCCTTCAAATGATAATTTATTTCTCAACCTACAAAGTCAGAGTCTTCGCTATTATTTTAAAAACAAATCAATGCAACAATTTTAATTAAAAATGAAACAGGGTGAACCTAAAAAAATAAATAGGCATTTGTTAGATCAACGAGCAAACTTGTTTACAATTAATGGGCAACAGGGCTCCTGGTGATAAAGAAAGGGTTTTAAAGCACCAGAATGTTTCACTGCAGTTGGTAAATTCTCTGGACTTTCATTTGAGTCTTTAGAGAGAAAAACACATCTAGAAGTCTCCTAATGAAATGTCCTGACCCTGGGAAATTTATGCTTCAAAATGTGCTCTACCCATCCCCCCAACAGCCCCCCAATCCCATCTCTGCCAGCCACTTCCTTGGCTAGAAGACTCAGTGGGTTCTATTTTAGTTGGGGTTATTCATCTCAGATAGGAGAGTAGGTTTGGCATTCTCACAAGGAAAAAAAAAAGGCTCTGTATTAATTAAGGAGACATGCATTGGCCTGCTCGTTGGTAGGTGGGGCTGGTGGAGTGGACTGATGATCTTTAGGAAGGCTCAGGTTTCTCAAGCAGGAGAGAAAACCACACGTATTAGGAAGTGGACGTTCTCCCAGATACCATTGAGGAAAAAAAAAAGTGATTTCCTTAAAGGAAAGCTAATGGAAAATGAACTTGAATATGTAAATTTATTCAGTGTGTATTTTTTATTGAGAAGCTACTGAGTTCCAGCAATGGCATTTAGGATTGAATTTCAAGAGATGATCTTTCAATTGGTTTACCATGGTCCAGCAGTCTCCCAGTTCTCTCTCTGTGGCAAGCCTGAAAAGAAGTCACAGAATCTAAGTTTATGGTTCAGTGGAGGAGGCAAAGCATGTGATGAAGGCTGTGGCAGACATGGATGCTAAGTGCTGTGGGCGGGGACATGCAGGGAGAGAGAACCTCCTTTGGAGTCACCTGTACCTCTGGACTAAGGCAGGGAAAGTTGTAGGGAAGAGGTGCATTTCAGATGGGCTCTGAAGAATAAGTAAGACTTAAGCAAGTGGATGAGGATGAAGAAGAGCATTCGTGGCAGACCAATATGAGCAGGCTCAAGTATTGTTAAGAATGTAAGAATGTAGAGGAGTGGAGGGATGAGGGGCAGATGGTTATAATGTTTGTTTGTTTGTTTGTTTTTCCCCTCATAAACTCCTATTCCTCCTTCCAATGTTAACTTAAGCTTTATCTCTGAGAAGCCTTCCCTAAGCTCCCCATTTGGTTCTGGAGACTCCCTGCACAGTACTGTGTGTCACTTGTTGATTCCCCTACTAAACTGTGCCCCTTAACCTGCTCAGTCTCTCTTCCCTTCATCCCCAGCACCACAGTGCCTTGAGAAGTGGACTGAGCAGGAGGCCAGGGTCAGATGCTCAGATTTTCAGGGCCACGGTGGAATGAGATATAACACCTCTGTTAATGCTGGAGCAAAAAATGCAACTGAAGTGGATTTGTGTCTAAACTCCTTATGCGGCCCTGCACACTGTGACTGGTTGCCCAGGTACCCCTTCAGGAATCAAGAATTTGTCACTGCCTGGAAAGATTTCTGTGGGAAGCTAGCCCTCAACTGTTAGCCCCTGCAGGGTCTCAGCTGAAGAGATGACCTGACCCAAGTTCACACACTCTTTCAGAGCCATCTGCATCCAGTGACTGATTGTCAGGGTGTTTATATGCTCAAGCTTCTCAACCTAAAATTCGATAGCTCTCAAAAGCCGTCATCCCATCTTCACAACTTCCTGTGGGACATTGTGAACTCCTGTGCATCAAGACTACACCACACCTTGACTTCTCTCTCTGCCCAATAGATCCTGCTTTCTTCTCTTCCCTTCCAAGGTCTTAATCCTAAGAGCCCTCCCTAGCAGATTTTCTCCATGCTACTCTCTATATCAGGATCTGCTTCTGAGACAATCCAACCTATTATAGCCTCTTGAGGGTCCAGCCTCGGGGAACCCAGGGTTGACCCATCACAGTCACACTTAGGATACCTGGTAGGTTTGTTTTTTGTAAAAGCAGATAATTTGAGAGGAATTGTAAACAATTAATAAGTCTTGTGAACATGACTATGTTAACAAATCATCAGAAAAAGAATTAGCAAATTAAGAAAAATAGCATCCAGGTCTGGTAATTTCGTAAGTGTTCTATTCTGGAGACAATAAAAATTAGTATAGATCTTCTAGAAAGCAATATGATAACATATCAAGAATTATAAATCATTCCAAATGTGGAATTTATCCTGAAGAGATCATTAAAAAGAATAAAATGAATCTATACAGGATAATGTTCTTTGTAGCATTAACTCGAAGGAGGAAAAAAAACGTGAAAAACCCTAGCTATCCAACATTAGGGACAATAATACTATGGAACGATCTGCAGTGATAACCATGAAGACTAAATGAAAAGCACAAAGCACTTATGATATAAGTATCGGGGAAAGAAGCAAACATTTTAAAAGTTCATTATGACTACCTAAAGTCTAAGTGGATTCAGATAAAGTAAATAAAAGGAGATGACACAAAATGATTTTGAATGATTTGTTTTCTTTTTCCAAATTTTAGTGTCATTACATTCTTCCCTTTAAAAATTTTAACTAACAGATTATTTGCATGATTTGACATCTAGTCTTCTTGCATGAGCAAAAGGGAGAGTAAATATGAAAGAACAGAAAACCAGACCTCAATAATATGAGCCTAGAATGTGATATGACCTTTCCCTGCCTGCAACTTTCTGAAAGAGATCAAGGTCTTGAAGTGGATGGATATAATTTGACAGCTGCTCTTTGAGCCTGACTTCAAGAAAAGAATGAAGTCATAATTCTCAAGGGGTATCCATGGTTTTTTTTTAAATTTATTTAATTAATTTATTTATTTATTCATTTTCTGAGACAGTCTCACTCTGTCACCAGGCTAGAGTGCAGTGGCGTGATCTCAGCTCACTGCAACCTCCGCCTCCCGGGTTCAAGTGATTCTCCTGCCTCAACCTCCTGAGTAGCTGGGACTACAGGCATGCACCACCATGCCCAGCTAATTTTTGTATTTTTACTAGAGACGGAGTTTCACCATGTTGGTCAGGATGGTCTCCATCTCTTGACTTTGTGATCCACCCACCTCGGCCTCCAAAAGTGCTGGGATTACAGGACTGAGCCACCGTGCCCAGCCTCTGTGGTTTAATTAAAAGAAGTTCTGGTTTTCAGTCTACTGGGACCAAAGAAAATTACTCTTCCACATACCATCTCCTGAATGCACATTTAGTCAATCCCCTTTATAGCAGAAGAGACATCTCCAGCCTTCTTAAGAGAACCCCTTCAGGAATCCCTTCATTCCATGATTCTTGGACTCCTGATTCTACCTTGCATCATGGTACCTGGACTGTATGACCTTGTTTCCTGGACTCTCCTTTAGATATGATACCCCAAGTAACAACATGTGTTATCATCACAGCTTCCAGTTATTTGGTATTTCTCTGTGTTGAGCACTGTGCTTAGCTTCTTATCTATATTTTCTTATGCAGTCCTTATAACAACCCTATGACTGACTATTATTATTCCCACTTGGAAGATGAAGACACTGAGGTTCCAGGAAATGAAAAACTCAGTGCAAAATCATAAGACCAGAATTGTTCAAGAACAAGATTCAAACCAGGTTTGTAACCAACAAAAACTGTCTCAGTCACCATGCCTGGAGATCATGATTCCATAAAAGTCAACATTCTGCTCTTTCCACTGAGGAACATTTCGGGAAATTCCCTTCTGTCATTTGCCTTAAAAACTCCATAATTCTTGGGAGACACAACTGTTGCTTTGCAAAGCTGTTCTATTAAATATGCATTAGACTGCTTAGCTTGTCCTGAAAATGAGTTAGTCACCTTTCTCTTTTTTTCCTCACTCTGCATCTTTTTATACAAGGAACTTGTTGACCCTGCCCTGGTATGTGCACGATAGAGGGCAGGGAAGAGAACAAGCAGAAAAGGGAAAGAAATATGTGGGGATGAATCTAGCTCATGTCCAGAGACTTAAATGGGAATGCCCTGTGGAAATGAACTGTGAAGGCCTGGCCAACAGAGCTGTCTGTCTAGTACCTTCTGCCTTCTGTGTAGCTTCACAAAATAATTATCATAGGTTAATCAGGTCAGCAAACTTGCCGGGCACTGACAAGCCGGGCAGTCTCAGGTGTGCTCTCAGTGGGCAACCGTGAGGGCTCTGTGGCTGCTCAGATGAGCAAGTCAGCTGGGAACAACTGATCTGCTGAGAAATCTGATGGCTGCCCCATAAGGCGAACCAGGTCGCTAGGATCGCTGGGTGAAGGCTGCTCACCCTTCAAATAGTCTAACCCTCTGTGATCAGGCTGCTTTAATCCCCACATCTCCAGACTCTCACAAATCTGGAACTGGTTTTTAGTCTGAGGTCCTGGCAGGGATAATGTGTTTAATTGGCTTTAAGGCAGAAAACACAAAGTACACGACATGCAGCAAAGTTAGTTTTGTAATTACAGAAAGTCCAATGCCCTTCAGAAAGGTTACATGGGGGTATTTCTCCAAGATGGATTGTGTTTTGTTCTGTTTTGGGTGGTTTGTTTTTTGTTTTTGTTTCATGGTGTTTTTATCTACTGCATAGAATTTGGGGGAAAAAACCCAGGATTTTAAATGTGGACAGGAATTTAAATCCTTGGTGGGCACATAGCAGCTATGGTACCATGGGCATGATACCTAACCTCTGTAAGGTACAATGGGGATAATTATATTCACCTCTTAGGGAGGTCATGAAAATGAGTTGAGATAAAACATATGAAAGCACCCAGCACTGGCATGCTCAGTCCATATTAGTTTCTCATTCTCTTCATTATTTTCATTATCATCATTGTCACATTCTCACCTTTTTTCATCATTGTCAGTAGCAGTCGCATCAACCCAGTGTCCTGACTTTCAACACAACCATGAAAACGCCCCAACTGCTGCTAAATTACCAGCAACAAGGATCTGGTGAGTAAGTTATTTTGGGGAAGTCAGGTCTTGTCAGCGTGCGTCGAGTTTCTTGCAGTCCTGTGTGTCAGTCTTTCTTAAACCCCTCAGATACCCAGAACCTCTCTGTCTACTAAAAAGAACTGAACTATTAATGTCCCTCATAGAAGAAGAAAGGGAAACCGGCTCCTGTAAATGTGGGTCAGGAATCACCAGGGAGGTAATGACTTGGTCTGCTCTGTGTTCTCTGGCCCTCCTTGGTCCTTCCATGAAAGCCCTCTGTCAGGAGCCCTGCGTGGCCATGGAGTGATTGCCCTTTTGTTCTACAAATTCCTGGATATGACTCACAGAACCGTTTAAGCACGTCTCTCTTCATGTTCCTAGGAATTTTCTTGACAAGAGCAGTGCCTATCCTGAGGCAATCGTATTTCTCCTTGACTTCTCTCCAGTATCAGCTTGTTGCTTGACACCACTGCACAGCCAACTGTATAATGTGGGTGAGTCTAGCTGCATTTTCCTCAGACACAAGCCTGGCTGCCCACTGCTAAGGTGACATCAGGCCAGGCCACAGTGAATCATTTATCCTCCATGCCTTCCTCTCCAGCCCTGAGTGAGGTGGAGTCCTTGAAACTGTCACCATCCAGTGGAAATCAGTGCTGCACTTTCAGGAGGTTAAGCATGAAAAGAGCATAAAAGGTGTTATTACCCCGTGTCTCAGTAATTACCCTTCTGGAAACCTTTTCTAAGGAAATGATGTGAAAGGATTCGGTCATAGTGGCTGGTAGTTACTGAGCACTCACCATGTGCTGACACTGTTATAATTGCCGGGTATATATTGACTTATTTAATCATCATAACAACTCCAGGAGGAAGCAGTCAGGTTATCCCCATTTTTCAGATGAGGAAACCAAAGAACAGTGAGACAATTGTATCTATATTCATGCTGCTTAAGTGTGTAAGAGCTGAGAGTGAGCCCAGGTGGTCTGATTTCACAGTCTTCACTCTTGATTTCTATACTAGTGTGGCCTCTATGCACAAAGCTTGATATAAATAGAAGAGGAAGAAGAAAAAGAATGAGGAGGGATGGGAGAGAAGGATGAAGGGGAGAGGGAGAACAAAAGGAAGGAGAAGAATAGGACAGGGAGGAAGATTTAGAATAAAAGTTAAATTTATTGTTTATGATTGTGAAAATCTGGGCTAGGGCCATTTGGGCCGAGTATGCTGGCATTCCAGGTACCCAGGGTATTCTGAAGAAAGAGAGGTCTGTGGGTTCTATGCACAGCTGCCTTGTCACCCGCTGGGGAGGAGCACAGTACTGAGAGTGGGGCTTACGTTTACAAAGTTGGTATGAAAATTAATAGGCATCTACATTCCTAGAGGTCAATAAATAGAGTGAGAGTTGTTTGTTTGCTTGCATATTGGAATGGAGAAAAATATGTCCAGTCCTAATTAAAGTACTTCTGCTCTTCCCTTCCTCCTAAATGCTTTCATCTGTCCACATTACTATGGGAATTTTTTGATGCTGTCAAATGAGTCACTTATAATGGGAATTTTTAAAATAATTATGTTGCTATGTCAAAAAATTTGGAAATTAAAAGATGTTGTTTTACATTTTTGGCACAAAATACCCCAGGTTCAATCTTCTCAGAAAAATATGAGGCACATCTATCTAATAACAAAAAGTTTTCAGAATGGTTATCCTAGTGATTATCTTTCTGAAAATTTACTATAATGAACTAATTGACAAGGGGAAAACAATTTTTCACAGGAAGATAATCCAATATCACTTATAATAATAAATATTAGAAATACCTCAAATGTCCAATAGGGAAATAGTTAAGTATCTTAGGGATATCCCCTCCATGGAATATTGTGCAGTCATTGGCAATAATAATTTCAAAGACAAAATGTGGCAAATTGAGAAAATGGTTAAAAGTAAAACACACACACACAAATTATATAGATATTATTACCATCAAATGATATACATTTTTGCATATAGACAGAGATATATTTTTTGCATGTAGACAGAGACTGAAAGGCTGTACAGAAATTAAATCAGATTAAAGATGGTGGAATTCAAGATAGTTTTGTTTTTATATGCTTGTTTCCACATTAAATATTACAAATTTACAGATCCAATGATAAAAGGACAAAGGATTGTAATGGGTACAGTGCAAGAGGAAGTCTTGGGACAAGCGAGAAGATAGACAGGAAGCTATTGCCCTAATCCAGGTATGAGATCCTGGTAGTGAAGTTGAACAGTGATAGTAAGGGGAGGATTCTAGAGATAAGCTATAGTCAGTGAGAGTGAGAGGGAATCGCTGATATTCCAAAGTTTGTGACTTGAGCCTAACAATAGAGAATAACAGTAGAGGAACAGGACTAGAGAGAATTTAGGAACGTTACATGTGGAGACATTCTTTAAGCGATATCCAGTTGGAAGTTGGAATACTGTTTTGGAGCTCACAGCAACGTGTGACTCTGGTCCCCCAGTGTCTATATGTGCAGAGGATGGTTTTGTATCCAAATAGAGATCTGAGCTCAAGGTAATTCTTAATATACAAAATATAGGACTCAGGCCACCATCAAGACTCATCTTAGTGATTGCCAAACTTAGAGTTCTGTATTTGTTTTCTTTTGCCACATATTACTCCAAAACTTAGAAACTTAAGCATATGCAATCTCACAATTTCTGTGAGTCAGGAATCCAGGTGGAGCTTAGCTGTTTGTCTGTAACTAAGAATCTCTCAAAAGGGTATAGTCAGGGTGTGAGATAGGGCTGCAGTCATCTCAAGAGTAATCTTGGAGAGGATCTATTTCCAAGCTTCCTCATGTGGCTTTTGGCAGGCTCATGTCCTCACTGACTGTTTGTCAGTGACATCAGCTCTTTACCATTTGGACCTCTCCCTTGAACAGTTTGAAACATGGCAGCTAGCTTCCTTCAGAGAGAGAAAGAGAAAGGGAGAGAAGGAGAGGGAGAGAGAGAACCCAAGACAGAAGTCACAGACTTTTTATAACCGAATATCAGAAATGACATTCCATTACTTGTGCTGTATTTTACTTGTTACAAGGGAAATGATAAGTCTTTCACATTGAAAGACAGAGAATCACAGATGGGGAGGAGCAGCAGGGGGTGGGGATTATTGGGGGCTATCTTAGAGGCCTCCTACCACCAGTTTTGTGGAGGTAAATTGAAGTTGTTCCACACCATTACCACCAGCACCATCACTGCCATCTTTGCCATATTCACTCACTACTTACTCTTTTGAAAAATATGGAGAAGTTGATTTTTGCAGAACTGCATAAAGTTAGCCTTCAAAGATCTCTTCAAAGCTATCCAGCTCAGAAACAGTAAATGCAGTGCAGCAAGCATGTTGCCATTCTCCCCTTTCATGCTGCTGTCAGACATAACTAATCATCCAATTCACCTTCCCACATCCATGCTAGGCATAACTAATCATTTAAGGCCTTGAATGTTGTGAGCATGCCCAAAGTCTTGAAGTAAATAGCAAAACTGATATTTGAATTCTGATCTGATGCCAATGTCAGTTCTGTTCCTATTACTCACTGTCTACCTTTCAACTCCACTCCTGGCAAGTTGTTTTACAGCTCCATTTCCTATGCAGTGTGACTTAACAATTCTAATATTCGGGTGGTTGTGTGGTGAGTGTATATGTATATACCCACTGGCATATCCTGTTGATTAGAATTGGCAAAACAGTAATCCAGATCACAAGATCACACATGTACACACACATACATATAGATGTACATGTATATTTGTATATATTTTTCTTTTTCCAGAAAGTGATTATGTCATTCTCATCCAATCTAGTCAACCCACACCAATGTGAACACTAGCGAATTGTTCTTGCCAGTAGTGGAATGTGCAATGTGCCCAAGGAAATTGTCTAAATTTTAAAGGACAGAGACCAAAACAAAGTGTTCACTGCCTATATCCCACTTACTTAGAATAGGGTCTACCATGCAACGTGCCATAAACATTTGATGAATTAGTATGTGAATGATTACAGGAGTGAAATCAGCTATTTTTCTACCATTAGTCATTCAGGCACCACTTCACAGGTTTTGCCATACACCTGTGTTTTTTGAACTTAATATTTCTCTTTAAATCTATTCATTTTAAACCTAAATAATTTTTAAACAGAACCTGTAACTTGCGATCATCAATCAAAAAAGAGTTCTTTTTAAATGACATAGCATATCTATTTTACAACATCCACAAATCACCTAGAAATCATCTTGTATAACACTAGAGGTGAGTGTACTGCACTAAACAAATGGATGTAAATTCCATAGCATGTGTCCACGTTTGGAGTCTCAGAGATGGCTCAAGAAGGCCTTTAAAGAGCCGTTGGCAGTGCCTGCCAGGAGCCTGGCAAGAGTAATTGCTCTCTTTAACCCTGGGAGAGATTACTTTAAAGTCTGTGAAATATCAGTGGAATTGGAAGAGGCGCAGTCAAGGCAGTGGCAGATGAGAATCCATTAAAACATTCTGTAGGGAGGCTGTTCTCACTTCCTGCCAGGGTGCTAGTCACATTCACTCATTCACTCATTCATCCAGTACCTTTTCAGATACTACCATGAGCCTAGTCTTGAACTAGGTTCCATGAAGACCAAAAGGAATAAGGCCCAATGCTTGTCCATCAAGAGCTCAAGCTAGAAGAGAAGTGAGAAGTACAAAACAAACAAAAACCCTTCATACTCTTATAAATTATTTAATAGGGTCATGCATAAGATGTTTAAAATACTGAGAAAGCAAATGCCACTGCCTCAGAGGATACAGAGAAGAGGTAACACCTGTTCCTCGTTACAAAGAACAGGTATGTAAGGGCGCTCAGAGCAGAAAACAGAATGGGTAAAGGCCTTGGAGGTGAGAGACAATGAGCATGACATGTGTGGCTGAAGCGTTAAGAACCACTGGGCAATAGCAGTGGGTGTACCAAAGGAAGTGGAAGGGGTAGAGGTTAACTGTGAGAGTATGGGTTATGAGGGCTGCTTAGCTTGGTGAAAGAGTCTGGAATTTATCCTGAGGGCAAAGGAGGTCATGAAGGATTTTAAGCAGAGGAATAAAGCAGCCAGTCATATATTTTAGAAATGTCCCTCCAGCTGATGTCAGTAGTGTAGACAGGGGATGTAAACTCGGTTTTCTCATCTGTGCAATGGTCTTTGTAAGTTGCTTCAGAGGGATCACAGGAGAATTAACACCTCTGAGTGAAGCACTTTGATTTCCACAGAGAAAAAGCCAAATACATCTATTAAGTTAAAATACTATCATCCTTGAGTTTCCATAATCTTTTCTCTGATCTATCTTGCCCATATAAGCATACTGCACCAGGAAAGAGTTTGTGAAAAGAATTCAAAAGAATATAATCCTAATACACAAATTGTGCTATTGTTTATAACTAATAACAGTTAATGTGAGTAGAAAACAAGAATAGTGCCATACACAGAGTAATTAGCTTTCCTAAAAAATTTAAAGCAAAGGGAATTGGTCACAGAGGAATGGAGGTCTCTGCTTGATCACTTCCTTTTTGGATTTGGGCAAGTCTCTTAGCTTTCTAAGCTTCACTTTTCTCAGCTCTAAAATGCAAAAATGAGTTTTGTGTTATAGATCTCTAAGGCTCTTCTAACAGAAGTTCTAGGCTTTTAAGATGTTCTGGGCAGGGCATGGTGGCTCAAGCCTGTAATCCCAGCACTTGGGGAGGCCAAGACAAGTGGATCACCTGAGGTCAGGAGTTCGAGACCAGCCTGGGAAACATGGCGAAACTCCATCTCTACTAAAACTACAAAAATTAGCTGGGCGTGGTGGCACGTGCCTGTAGTCCCAGCTACTCAGGAGGCTGAGGCAGGAGAATCGCTTGAACCTGGGAGGCAGAGGTTGCAGTGAGCTGAGATCACGCCACTGCACTCCAGCCTGGGTGATAGAGCAATACTCCATCTCAACAAAAAAATAAATAAATAAATAAAATTTTAAAAAGATGTTCTACATTTTTTTAGTTAACAATCTCTTTGATAGTAAAACCTACAACAAAAAGTCACAACTTACACAGGCAAGTATTAACAATGGATTGTTTTAACATATTTAACTGGGTGTTCGTATAAAAATAAATCTTTTTATACTAATATATGATGCACATTAATACAAGCAGAATTTTATCTAAGTAGTTCAAGTGTCTTTTTTTTTTTTTTTTTTTTTTTGAGACTCTCTGGACCAGGCTGGAGTGCAGTGGTGCGATCTTGGATCCCTGCAAGCTCCGCCTCCTGGGTTCATGCCATTCTCCTGCCTCAGCCTCCCAAGTAGCTGGGACTACAGGCGCCCACCACCACGCCTGGCTAATTTTTTGTATTTTTAGTAGAGACAGGGTTTCACGGTGTTAGCCAGGATGGTTTCGATTTCCTGACCTCGTGATCCGCCCACCTCAGCCTCCCAAAGTGCTGGGATTACAGGCATGAGCCACCGTGCCCGGCCAAGTGTGTGTGGTTTTCTTTTTGTTTTATACTAATTATGGTATTCTTGCTGTCTTGACCAAATTTTTATTTTATTAGTCACATTGTCACCTTCTTCACATTCTTTTTTTTACTTTTATTTTAGGTTCAAGGGTACATGGGTAGATTTGTTATAGAGGTAAACTCATGTCAAAGGGGTTTGTTTTACAGCTTATTTCATCACCAGGTACTAGTACCCAATGGTTATGTTTTCTGATCCTCTCCCTCCTCCCACCCTCCAACCTCAAGTAGACCCCAGAGTCTGTTGTTCCCCTCTATGTGTCCATGTGTTCTCATTATTTAGCTCCCACTTATAAGTGAGAACATGCAGTATTTGGGTTTGTTCCTGCATTAGTTTGCGAAAGATAATGGCCTCCACCTCCATCCGTGTTCTTGCAAAGGAAATAATCTCATTCTTTTTTATGGCTGCATAGTATTTCATGGTGCATATGTATCACATTTTCTTTATCCAATCTGCTGTTGATGAGCATTTAGGTTGATTCCATGTCTTTGCTATTATGAATAGTGCTGCAATAAGATGTTCTATGTTTTTTAATGGGAAGAGTTTCATAAGTATCTGGGATAAGAGCATTTGAGTCCAGAGAATGAGAAATGCAAAACCCTTAGAGCAACAATGAGTTGTATGGGTTAGAAGAAAGTCAAAATGCCAATGTAGATACAGCACAATTGGCCAATGGGGAAAGTCATAGAAAATAAGATTAGAGAGGTAAGCAGTGACTGGATCAGGTAATGCCTGGTGGGTCGTTAAGAAGTCTGAATTTCATTATCAGTAAAATGGAAAGCAATTGAAGTGATTTTAGAGACAGAAACACAATCCATTTTAAAAGGAACACTGGCTACTGAGGTAGAGAAGAGATATGAGGAGAGGAAAGAAGGAAGAGTAGAAGCAGTGAGATCAATTTGTAGGCAATTGTAGTCCAACAAAGACAGCGTAGTAACTTAGACCAGAACTGTCGGATGGAGGGAAGTGAGATTAAGGTAAAGCTGGCAAAACTTGCTGATAGCTTAGATGTAAGAAATAAGGGGAAATGAGAAATCAATAATGATTTCTGTATTTTGAAAAAGACTGGAAATAATCAGAGTATTTTGAGAGGGAAGAAAAGATCAGGATTTCTGTTTTAGCCGTATTACATATAAGATAAATAGTAGACATTCTATATGTTTGACAGGTAATTGATATCCCACATATCATGGAAGAATTTAGGACAAGAGACAGAAAGTTGGGGGTTATCAGACTGTATGAAAAAATCCGTAAACAAACGCAGGTGGCGAGGAGACAGTAGAGAAACACACTGAATCGTCAGAGCAGGGATGAAGGAGCCAGCAAAAAAAAAAAAAGTACTAAGACGGGTTGACCAGTGAAGGAGAAGAAAATCTGGAACTGACTATCACAGAAGCCAAGAGAACAGAGTATTGAGGAGAGAAAAAGTGAATAACTTTGTCAGAGCACTTGAGAGTTTAAGAGTAGCACTGATAATTGATCACTGGATTTGACAACATGTCGTTGTTTGATGGCGTTGATAATAACAGTTTTCAAAAAATGTTTTTGAAAGAATGAGAACTAATGCCTGATTGGCACATTTTAAAAAGAGGACTAGCAGTGAGATAGTGGAGAGAGCAAGTATGGATGGACAATTCTTTTCTTGAGTTTTGCTTTAAAAGAGAGGAAAAGCATATGGCAAGAACTAGAAGAGAATATGAGTCAAGGGCGGATTTCATTTTCTTAACGTGGGAAACAGGATAACAGAATAGCATGCTTGTCTGCTGATGGCAATGATCAACAGAAAAGGAAAAAATGATCACGAGGACAAAGGGATGACTACTACAGGAACAAAGTCCAAAAGAAAGAAGTGAGATGAGATCTAGTGCACAAGGAGAAGGGTTGGTCTTAGTAGAAGCATGAACAATCCTTATGAATAAATATATAAACAGGAGAAAGCTGGCTCTGGAGGTTAAGATGCAGATAGGTTGGAAAACTGGTAAGGAGAATACATGTTTTTATCTTCAGATCACAACTCTTTTCTTAGCTGGATAAGAAGCAAGGTCATCATCTGAGAATAAAAAGAAGGGGGCAGAGTAAGAAGGTTGAGAAATGAGAAGACTCCATTATGGTTGTCTTGGATAATGAGAGAATCAAAAAACATGGCAAAGTTGCCAGGGAAAATAGAAAGTCCACTTGAGGTTTGTGGTCACAAATTTGAGGTTAGACCAGACAATATGGTTGAGTATTTTTCTCCAGTTCACCATCAGTGACCCTGGTGTAGGAACGAGGTAGGCATGGTTGGGTTTGAGGACTGAGTTTGACTGGCTGAGAATGACGGAAGGGCGAGGAAGGTGAGGATTTGCAAGATGATTACAGCTTCAGATTCTGGAACCTAAGCTGAGTGGTGAGTGAAAGGAAGGCATAAAGGGGATGGGAACACTAAAAAGGAATGGGCTCAATGACCCAGAGGTGCAGATGTAGTCAGAAAATATATAGACTAGGGATTAGAAAAGATCTGCCAGTTCCTACTTTGACACATTTGGGCAAGTTTCTTAGTTTTTCGCTCTTATTTTTCTTCATTTGTAAAGCAGGGAAAATAATATCTACCTCATAGGGTTGATGCAATGAAAATATGTTAATTGCCTAGAATGGTTAACATTTACAAAGAGATCTAGTACTGGCACACAGTATTTGCTGAAAATCTTCCTTGTAAGGTTTTATACTTTTGATGGTCAAGGCATTGGTATAATTTGAACTATGTCTACAAAATACCAAATATCTTTATAAAAAAAGAAAATTCTGGCAATAACTGGATTGTTCTTTTACCTAGTTTGGAAAAGATCTGGATTGTGCCAATTCTTAAGAATTTATTTAAACATTGGGCATTGTGTAAACATTTTTAAGCCATTATGAATTACTACCTTTGTCCCAGAGGCTGTGGGGGAATGAGAGAGGTGAAAATAGGAGATGGGGTCATACCTTCAATTTTAGGTATACATCCAAATTTTATAGAAAACAATCCTTTTTGTGTTTGCATTACAAATCTCAAACCAACAAGTTCATCTTCATTGGTGTGGTATGTCAGTGAGTTAAATTACACTTTCTGACATATGTTCTAAGCTTCATAGAGAAAATTGCAATTCCATAATTACGTTCCAAGGAGCAATCTATACCAATACCAATACTAAATTTATTATCTCCTCCCTACACTTATAGTATCTTCTATATTTTCTTTCTTGGTATGTTGATTCATCTCCCAGGCTAGAAAATCAAGAGGCATTGGAGGTTCATCTTTCCTTTTTCTCTTACCTTCCACACCTGATTAATTGCCCATTTCAGGTGTCATTCCTAGGTCCTAGGAAGCATAGCCTTTATATCTGCCAGCTCCATCTCCATGACACTATCTCTGCTCATCTTCATCTCTCAACTGTATTCTTCACCAACCCTTATGTATCTTCCTCTAATTTTTCTTCCTTCTGAGCCAATACTAGTGGTATTTGACCTTAATAATTTTGCATCACTGACTCTTTGAGAATCACATTTTCGACATTCTTTTCAGAAAAGAAAGCTCATGTGCACATAGACATGGCTTTTCACCTACAAATTTAAGGTATTCATGTCATCACATCTGTGGACTTCTTTGTGTTCAGGGATACCAAGTAACAAACTATAGCATCATCTCTGGTCCAGGGTGAGTTTTAGAAATTGCAGCTCTCACAGCAGTCCCCTCCTAAATAACTCCATATGTCAGGTTGTTGCTGAAGTCAAGACTCCTCAGTGTAGACTCAAAGCTCATCCAAATGCTGCCCCACATTTTTTTCCAGATATAGCTTCTTATATCTGTAATTGAAACACATCAAATGCAAAACTTGCCCTGTGTTTGATATCTCTGTTCTCTCCCTGCCTATCATGGTACCCAGTACTGAGAAAACTTAATAAGCATGTTGGGACACAGGAAAGAAAGGATTTTTATGTGATCCTGTTTTCCAGAGTAATATTCAAAAGGCAACATTCCCAAGAAGAACATGGGCAATGGCAAACATCTTTGGCAAATACTAATAACAACTTTACAAATCCTACTAATCTCTGTCTCCTCAGCTCCGCTCACTAGATCGATACTGGAATCTATTATTTTAGTGCATTTCCACCTCCACTCTCCAAACCCTATTTCCCTAAGGACTCTACAGTTCACTGATTTTTTAGCTTATTAAAGTCATACCACTGCTTTCTCATTCTAAAATGTTCTTACAACAGTGTGGTTAAGAGAATGGGCTCTTGAGTGAGAAAGTCCAAGATGTGCACCTCTGCTTTATCAATGATGAGGTGCATGACCTAAGGAACACTATTTAATACATGGGAGCCCCACTTTTCTCATCTGAAATATGAGTATAATATCTGTTATCTCAATAAATAAAATATTATTTTCAAGTTGCTTACCACATTGCCTGGCACACAGTTAGTGGTTAATAAATATAGATGTTTTACCCTAAGATATGATATTAAGGTTCCTTCTAAACCCGTGGGTCTATAATTGAAGCCAAATTATTAGTCCAGAACTCACTGGAATCTTGGGTGACGAGGGAAAAAACCTACAATTGTTTATTGAGCAGTTACTATGTGCTTGGCTATTGAAAATTCATGGTCTACTTATCTTCATAGCACCCCCAAATCAGTTTATTAGTAATCCCTTTTAAGCTTGAGGCTACTATTAGTTTATTAGTAAAAATGTAACATGAGGCTACAAAGTTTAAGTCATGTGCCTAAATTACAGAGAGAGTAACTTGCAGAGCTGGGACTAATCACCTCCTTGTGTTAGAATCTGAGCTCTACAGAAGTCTTTGTCCTTAATCTCCACGCTGCTTATGAGTAAACCCCTGCATTACGTCTTTCATTGGAGATATCACTTTTCTGTTGCGTCTCCTTCTGCCAAGATGATGTTTTACATGGATACTAAAACCAGGACTAGAGAGCTGATGCCTGTACAGAGCCCACAAAAGCCTAAACAAAAGAATGGTTTGAAGTTCCATCTCTGCTTGGCGGTCTATAGTTTCTCGGTATTAACAATCAGTAGAGAACCGTTTCTACAAAAACTGCAATGTTCCACTGAGTTCTGGATTAATGATTTGACTGTAGTTATGGGGTTAGAAGAGACCTTAGGATCCTATCCAAAAGTCCGCTGAATTGATTAAAGCCAAACATTTGGAAAGATGTGGCTTCACAGACAGTTTTCTTTACGAGGTCCCACACCATGCTTTGAAAGTAAACTCATCTTGTCTTAAAGATTCAGTGTTTTAAACCTGATACCTGAGAATCCCAACTTCCCTTTTATGAAGTGGCTGAGACTTATCTGTAGAGGAGGCACACTCAGTTAACTCAAATGCTCATCTGGAATCATTGCTCACAAGAAAGTGAGAATTGGATGATAAAGTTGAAATAACCAGAACCCTTGAAGAAAGATGGCACTTCTCGTTAATATAATCATCAGAGAAGGCAAAACTTTTGAGAGGCAGACCCCAAATATCCAGAACACAGACCTAGAAGAAAAGAGGGTACAGGAGGGCCAGGAGATCTTCAAACGTGTCATTCTGATTTTTGCAGTGGTCAGTGATTACAGGGCGCATCGCAAGAGGTTGAAAGCTGAAGGAAACAGCGGGAGTCCATTAAAAGTTCTCTGACGTGCTCAGCTTTAAAGATCATGAAAAAGAGATGGAAAGAAGGGCATGTAACCACAGAATCAAATGGGAAAATGGTACAGAGGTGCCCAGAAAATCGATAGAGGAAGTTCTAAGGGGCTCACCCTTGCTGGTTTATGCCTTCATCCAATTGTTTAGTAACATTGATTGAACATCTGGCTCTACCAGGAACTGAACAAAGACTTTCCCTCAAGTGTGAGCTTGAGCGTTAGGTTCTTCAGTTCCTTCTGATTCCCTGTGATCCAGCCCGTGCTTATTGTCTTTATTTTCTGAGTCGTGCCTCTATGGCCCCCCTCCTCTCTGAAAGCAAGGCCTCTTGAGTCGTGCCTTTCTGAATGAAGTCAATGTCTGTGCCAGTCAATGCACAATTGTCGCTTATGACCTTCCTGAGGTTTCCTGTTTCCTCCTAATGCATTAGAAGAACAAATCAATAAAGTCTGTGTCCCAGTACCTTGGGTAACTGCCATCTTCATGGTTACATCACTATCCAGGGTGACTGTGAAGCAGTGGGGCGCTTAACCCCAGGAGCAGTGGGAGGACTGGGTTGGGCTCATTGGAGTCTCACACAGAGATGGCGAAATGGCTCTTGGCTGATATAGAAGCACAAGCCTCCCCCACCACATGGTGATTTGTATTCAGCAGCAGCCCCCTCCCTTGGCACCAGGCAGATGGGTCCCCAGGAGAGATCCAAGGAAGAAGGAAGGGGCTGTTGTCCTTGACAAGGAAACGATTGATGTCTCTGCTTTCTCACCCTCTTTAAATTGAGATGGGGACAAGATTAAAAGTTCAGGCAGGAAGCCAAGTGGTGATTTACAACACTGAGCAACCAGCCTAGTTTGTGAGGAAACCTGTGGTCCATCTCTCAAGAAATGAGCTGCCTGGATATTTGAAATGTTTGCTATTCTTGCCAGAATCTAGACATTAAAGCCCTGTCATAACAATAATAATAATGACAAAAATAGCAAGGAAAGATAAATAATAATAAACTCTATTTATCGTATGTTATATGCAATGTCCTATATTTTATAATTATTATCTCTAAATTCTCACAATGACAGTGAAAGGCAAGTACAGTTACCCCCATTTTATAGGTAAGGAAACTGAGGCTTAGAAAAGGTAAGAAACTTGATTGAAGTAACACAGTTAGCAAGGAGTAGAACCAGGATTCCAACCCAAGTAGCCCTGGCTCCAAAGCATGTACTATTCTATTGCACTGCATTGGCTGATGCAAAATGACGTGGTTGGCTTTTCCCAGGACATGGATACAGTTGAAGCACAGTCTCAAGTTGGTGTGACCACCTGCTTAGCTAAGGGTTCTCTGGGGTGTATGAAACTAGGCCAGGCCTCTTGTTGCTTACGTGCTAAGGGTGATGGAGCTCATTCCCTCTGGCCTATGACACTGAAGACTTTGCTGTGGGAGCCTTTGCAGTCCCTTGTCCTGCCTTTGGCTTTGTGTCATGGAGTGGAACCTCTTTCAGTTGTAAAGTTTTCACAGGGAAAGCAAAGCCAAAAATGGGGGTAGGAATGGGATATCAAGAGCAGGCAGTGAGAAATGTGTCTGACACTGACATCTCTAGCAAAAGTAAGGACAGTGGTGTCAAGGAAGGTCAAGGTCAGGTATCAAATGGACAAGATATCAACAATTTATACACGTATGTCCAGGATAAAAAAGGGAATGTATTAAAATAAATTAAAGGTAGATCTGAGGTCAGAGTTGTCAGCAAGATGAGTCAGGTAGTAATAAGACCAGTTAAGGGAACTAGAAAGTAGGTAGTTCTAGAAACATGAGAACTTTCATGAATAGTTTATGACTGTGCAGGGCTTCTCTTTAGAAAGTTCCACACCCTGCTTTGAAAGTAAACTTCACACTGTCTTAAAGATACAGTGTTTTATACCTGATACCTGACAATCCCATCTTCTTTTCTATGGAGTGACTGAGACTTATTTGTAGGGAAGGCACATTCAGTTAACTCAAATGCTTAGAACACTGTAGTGGAAGGTCAATGCATGTGATCAATCCCCATGAGAGCCAGTTAGGTTAGTTCTGTCTCAATGCCACATCCCTGCCTTCAGCCTTAGGCAACTCTCTGGGGGAAATAAATGCCATTAATTAGAAGGGGCACCAGGCAAGTTTGTATGTACTGAGCAACAAAAACCCATTCTTTCTCTTCGAAAGGTTCTCAAAGCTCACAGTGAAACAGCAGCATGTTCCTTTCATGAGGACAACAGAGAATTTGGGGGTTTATCAAAGATGATAACCATCTCATTTCTCTCCAAAGAGATAGCAGATTTAAGGTCTAATATGATTATTTATGTTTATTTAATTCACAATGTGATTATTGAATCATGTTGCATTGATCTTTGAACTCCTTCAATTCAATAACTTTGAGTTGCTCTTCTCACACTCCAGTAAAAATAACTAGACATAGACACTCCACAGATCAACAGATTATTCTGCATTGCCCTCTCAATCTCTGTTTTTTTAAACTATAACTCTTTTTTGTGCTATCAGAAAGCATACTTCCTTGGCCTTTTAGGCAAAAATATAACCTTGAGGATCCCAAGTGAACTTGTCTTGACTCAAACTGGAGAGATTACTCCTTGGAGGTTTTCTGTGTCACCATGTCTTCCTTCTTCTCACTTTGCTCACTCCTATTGGGTGAAGTGAGCTTCATCTGGTATTTTATGATTTGAGTGGTTAACTCTTCTGATTCTGAACAAAAGACTATACTTCATTCTGACAATTTGTACCCTCCAGGCTTTCCTCCTGAGTAGTTCCTTTCCAACCTCTTTGGAGAATGATAGAAAAAGTCTATTTATTCGGCACTCCTTATGGGTGAAAGCTCGTCCAACCTATAAATAAAACAAATTTAACTTGTACAGAGTTACTAATGCTATGGAGAGACAAATAAAGAAGCTTGCTGCCTTCTGGCTGCAGGAATCAGGCCAAGGATTTTCACAAAATAGCCAAGGACTCTAATTTATGAAGAGTCTTATTATGATAAGAATTGAACAATAATAATTCCATTTTTGTTGCAGACATTCTTACAAAAAAGAAAGAACACCAAAATTGACCTTACCCTGACAATATGATGGCTGAAGGATTTATGATCACTTGTAACATTTGAAATTGAGGCAGAATCTCAAGAATACGACTCTGGTGAAAGGTCCTATTTATGCTTTTGATGTCTTTCAGTTGGACGTTTACCATATGCCTATTGGTAGGTTTTTTACACCAGGACAGTGAAGGTGATACAGGAATAAATAAAACACTATCCCTATCCTTTAATATCATTTATTTATGGGGTCAATCATAGCTTTTCATTTTTCATAATCTTTGATAAATGTCAGAATTATGTTTTTTAACATTTTTACAGAATTATTACTATATATGATAGAGGATGGAAGGCAAGGTAGTATGAAATGGAAGATATTTTGAATTAAGATATTTGGACCTGGGTTCATATTTTTGCTATGGTCTTTATTAACTGAGTGACCTTGGGAAAGTTCTTCTACTAAAAAAGAATAAAGATACTAATTGCTTCATGAAATTGCTGTGAAAAGCACATAACAAGTATATCCACACTCAACAATGTATGCTCAGAAATGAAGATCCCTTTTCTCATACCTGCAAATAAAGTCTTACAGTAATACAGTGGGGGTAAAGGTTTAAATTGGGGGATTCAAGAAGGTTATAGAAAGAGGTAGCATTTTCATGGGGGAAGGATAGAGTCCAAGAAATCAGATCCATTTTCTACAAAAAGAAATAGGAAGACAGATAATTCAAGAAGAAAAGTTTACATGATTGAAGACCTGAAGTTAGAAATAGTGATGTGTCTCAATAGGAAGTTAGGAATTGGGGTGGACACAGTTGTTGGAAGAAGGATGGTTTCAGCAAAAGCCCAAGAGTTAGGTGACAATTTCAAGGGTTTGTGAAGATGTATGAAAAAAACATTATAAAGTAGTTAGGATATAAGAAATAGAGAGGAGGGAATGAATTAGCATTTATTGAGTGTCTTGCATGTTCCAAGCACTGTACTACTTGCCTTATAAACCTTTTTTCAATAAACGCCTACAACAATCCTGAGATGTGGATATTATTAGTTCCTCAATGGACCCAGAGAGTTTCAATTATGTGCTTAAGATCATAGAGTTAGTAAAGGACAGAGACAGAATTCAAATGTAAGCCCATGTTACTCCACATCCTATGCATTCACTAAGCCTCTCAGGAAAACCAGTTTATTGGGCCTTGTAATCATTTAAGAATGAGATGATAGAAGACTATTTCAGTCTTCTATCTACCCTATTTCAGGGTAGTAGCCAAAGGGGAAAAAAAAAAAGGAGATGCAGGGATAAGTGGATGGATGGACAAATGAATGGAGAGATAGATGGATAGATGAGCGAATAAATAAACACAAAGATGGATAACAAGATGGATATATAGAAAGTCAATGAATGAGTGGATGATTGCAAGAGGTGTGGAGGTAAGCTCAAAACATGAAAGAACTGGAAGAAGGAGGAATTAAATATAACATCTGGTGCTGGAACATCTAGTAAAATCTGACGTTAATAAAGAAAAACACAAGAAAGAACAGGTCGCTAAAAATGGGGGAAAGAAGTCAGTTCTGTGACACAGAATAAAAAATTTTTATGGGAATTATCTGCTAAAACATTGTTAAATGTGAATATGCTTGAGCATTGAATGATTTGCCTAGACAGAGCAGCCTCTTTTTCCCAGAGGTAGGTTTTCCTGCCGGGTATGGACAAACAAACTGGCTGGACTTTCATGGAAAAATTTGAGCCAAGATGGTCACAGAAGTCACCATCCTGCTCACATCTGGATTTTAATGGAAGTAGTCAATTAGTGAAAAAAAAAAAAAGGGACATAAATTATTCAAATGCTTGGCAAGCAAAAGAACAGGTTGTTTCTCCTTATAAACTCTGTGTTAGAGTCATGTGACAACAGATCACCCATAAAGAATGCTTTCTGAGGATTCTAGGGGTGTCTTTCAGTTGGTAAAAATGCTCATTCATACTTGAGGTCCAGTTCCAATGTAAGCTCCTGTCTGAAACCTTCCTCATCTGTATGGACTTTACTGGGTCAACTTAGTTCAAGTAGACTTATGCCTCCTAGAATTTCCTTTCTTACATTGTTTCAAGTTAGCATGGGTCATAGGAGACATTTTGCATGAGTTTTGGAAGGATGAATTAAAGCAGAAGCCGTAGTTAGTTAACATTCAAAGGGTCAATGCAGGAACACCAGGTGCTATTGCAAACCATGTCCATTGCTACTTATCTGCTTGCAAACCTTGTTGGTCTGGGCCAACAGCCAGACTAGCAGCAATTCCACCTCCCACTGGATCCTTCTTCAGTTTTTTTTAACTCCTGGCTTGCATGTGAATTTAGTGCATGAAGAGACACCACCTCTTCAGGACTCAAACATTACTAAAGTTGGAGGCTGGAAGACAATGAGAAACTGAGGCAGATTCTAGGCTGTTCTCCATCTTTGCAGGCTCCAGTTCATCCTTGCTCTCTCACGCTTCATATCAACTTCCTTGCCCAACTCTCTGCCCTACTAACTTCAGGCTCCAGAACCAGTAGTGGCAAAGATGGTCAGTAGTCTGCAAACTATGACCCGCAGAGCAAATCCAAACCACTGCCTGTTTTTGTAAATGAAATTTTGTTGGCACATAGCCAGATCCATGTGTTTATTAATTGCTTGAGGCTGCTTCTGTGCTTCAGAGATTGTATGTCTCCCAAAACCTAAAATATGTATTGTCTGCTCCTTTAAAGAAAAGGTTTGCCAGATCTGAGCAAAGACAGTAACCATATACAGGCTGTTAAACCAACTTCCACAATCATGTAAGGTCAAATCCCTAAATGTGCATGTGCGTATATATGTATGTACATTCACGTGTGTGCATATATATGTATGTACATTCACGTGTGTGTATATATGTATGTACATTCATGTGTATGTATATATGTGTATTATGTATACATTAATGTATGCATGCATACATGTATATGTTTATGAATATACATATATTAGTTTTATTTCTCTGATTAAACCTTGATTATTACACAATCTCTACTCCGTTAATATTTGGAAACCAAGAAAATTGAATGCTTCCCTCTCCTTTGCCACAGTATTTTGCTATTAGAGCACTTGCCATATTGAATTATAATTGGTTTGTATCTCTATTTGTATCTCTATTTGTGTCTCTTTTACTAAATAATGAAATCTTAGCCATGCCCTTTCTCCGTGATAGTAAAAAAGAAAAACTGAATAAGGAAATGACTAAGCAATGAGTGAATGAATAAATGTAGAAAAAGAAAAAGAGATGTTTTTCTTTCCTTCTTTTGGCCTTTCTAGCTTTTGTGCATCCCCATGGCCACATACCAGCACACAGAGCCAGAGTTTGGCAGACTAATGTTTAACTCTGGGCAGCTCCAACTGGGCTACCCTCTGCCTTGATGCTGGCACAGCCTGCTCAGCATGAGGGTCCTGGAGTCCCTTTCCAGGTGTTGTGCTCCATGCCTTGACAGAAACCAAGGCCAGCTTTGGGCAGCAGTGCTCTACTTTGACAGTGGTGCGGTTGCTGCAGACAGCCTTAAATACCTCCAGTGGCCGTGGCCCTCTGCCAAGGCTGGTGTAGGAGCTGGCAGATGCAGGAGAGGGGCCTCTGGCATTTGGAAAGCACCTGGACTTTGTCAAGCATTTTCATTCTCATAGACTTAGTTGGAACTTACGAGGGCAAAGAACATGAGGAGAACTCTGTGAGAACTGGGGTTCCTCCACGACCTTGGTCAAATCACGTAAACCATTTCTGTTTCAGTTTCTCTACCAGCCAAGCTCTGAAGTGCTATGATTTTGTGATTAAGAACTCAGCATCAGACTGATGGCTTGAGGCTCCTACTTATAGAGATTTTCTGTGCCCCATGTTGCCTCTTAAAAAGAGGCCTCTTCCAGAGGTTTCAGTGAGCCGAGATCACGCCACTGTACTCCAGCCTGGGCGACAAGAGTGAGACTCTGTCTCAAAAAAAAAAAAAAAAGCAAAAAACCAGGCCTCTTCAGAGAGGAGAATGGGGAAGAGGTATATAATAAACTGGAATTTACTATATTGAAAGATATTTTAAATAAAAATGAGTATAACTAGTATTTACTGAGAACTTATGTACCAAAATCTCTACTCAGCATTTTAAGTGTATTACCTTAAGGAAATTAGGATTGGTTGCTACTGCCTTTAGAAGCTGAACTCTGTGTGTGTGTGTGTGTGTGTGTGTGTGTGTCTTAGAATATTCTCCATATGGAGCAGCAACAGTCAATTCAAATAGTATGTTAAATTGTTTTCACTGCTCTAGGTCCTATGTGCCTTTTCTGCATGTATGCATGTATGTCTCCAGTATTCATTTTTAGGAGCAAAAAAAATCACCCTACTGTGTATTGAGTAACTGCCGTGCCATGTACCAGGCACCATGCCAAGCTCTCTACCTTCATATGATTGCATTTACTCTTCTAACAACCTTCCATTACGGGTATTATTCCTATGTTACTGTAGAAGAAACTAGGGATCAGAGAAGCTAAGTGATTCACCTGCAGTCACACAGCTGGGAAGTGACATCCTAAATTCAAACTCAAGTCTGTTTGACTCAAAAGCAATGTTATTTCTCCTACATCGAGCTGCATCCCATTGCAAGCGTGTCTGGAAAAAATCAGAATATCCTGCTGATATGAACATGCCCCTAATGCCTCGGCGCTAATCCTATGAGCGAGACCTTTGTGAGCACCTTAATAGGTAGATCTGTGGCTACAACTCATAGCCAGACATTTCAAGAATGATATTAGTTGTCTACAACACAAGAGAAAGATTATTTATTGTCAAAGCTGTGAGGGGCTCAGGGAGTAGCACTCATGTTTTTCCAGGTATGGACACTGAACCTAGAGAAGAGAGCTGCTTGGCCAAACTCACCCGGAGTTAGAGCTTAAATCTAGGTTTGTCTGTCAGCTCATCTTTCTACGCCACTGCCACTTCTTCTCTTGCACTTCTGCCTTCCTCAGAAATTTTAATTGAGCATGTGAGTGTGAGAGTTTGTGTGTGTGTGTGTGTGTGTGAGAGAGAGAGAGAGAGAGAGAGACAGAGAAAAAAAAAAAAGATTGCAGGAGAGTGCTGACAGGGAGGAGACCAGGTTGGGAAAGAAAGGCAGAAAGACCAGTATATTTTAAAGCCAGATATTGCATTTTTAATGGCAGTACAAGAAAGGCAACATCTTCTTGATGGCTTCTCATGATGGATTGAAGCAGAAGCCAGCCTTCCAGTGCTTTTCTGAGGCTTTCTGCCACAGCTTTGCAAAACCTAGAATTGAGAAAACCAATTAATGAATGCCCTGGTGCTTTGGAGGTAGCAAAGACAAAGCAATTGTGTCACGGGGAGCTGAAGCTAGGGCTGCCACTTCATTTCCTTTCCCATGGGAAATCGGAGCGTCACCAGCTTTGAGGAGCCTCTGTGATCCTCCGAGTCTGTCTCTCTGCCCCCTCTCTTCCGAATGCATTTAGAATCTAATGATTCTTCTCCTGGCATGAATTGAAGTGATCCACTCCACACACCCTGACTCCAGTCAGCAAGGATTTGTCAGTGTGAACCCCCAAAAGAGTAGGTAGCAAGAGCACAGGATACAGGAAGATACCAGGGTGCCCCAGATTCTAACCCTCCAATATAATAAATAACATGTGAGATGGGGCGGGGGGTGGGCAGGGAAAAGATGCATCATTCACTTTCATCGAGGTCACACTGCCCTTCTCTGCTCTTTTCAGAGAAAAGCTTTTTTTTATACATGCACGCCACACTCACTCACGCATGCACACTCCCGGCAAGAAGCCAACAAAGCATTTTGGTCATCTATAGGCCACTCAGCTTCTTCAGAGTTGAGTAAGATTAAAAAAGCCCGACATCTCCGATATTCCTCAGCAACGGTTTATGTACCTGCATAGGCAGATGAAAAAAAGGGCTTGGGGATGTATTAAAAAACATGCATGTATATGATGGATGGGGAGAGAGAGAGCACGCAAGAATCTGATACAGATTAATGGCTCTCTGTATTTTTGGAGTCTTTTTGTTTCAGGCCCATAGTTGTGGTGCATTGGAAGGGTTCTGGAATTTTAGAACACAAAGTAGCAGTTTTAAATAATGAGAGAAGATTCCACATGGAACGCTCATCTGGCTGTGGCAGCCTGTGACTGAATGAGAGAAAAGTGCCCTAGAAGCTATTCATTACGAATTCACTGGAAGCTCTCAAACGAGGCTGGCAGAAGCTGAAATTGAAGTGGTCTCTGACCTAATTTTCTTCTGCATGAAACATCTGCATCAAGGCTCTCTTTGATGTATTCCACTTGGCTCTGTCTACGGGATTGTATCACATGGACTCGGTGTTGCCTCCTTATTGAAAGACATTTCCAGCCTTTGCAAGGTAATGCGATGTTACTGTTACCCAAGCTAATCACTCAATGTGCTGCTAAAATAGAAACAATAGCAGTTCACAGACAATGTTGTCTGCTGGCTGTTCCTGCAGCTTGGGCTCCTGGTTTTCCAACTGAAATCTGTGGCATTTGCCTTCTGTAATTCCAAAACAAAGGAGAGGGAGAAGAAGGGCGAAGCTATGCAAGATAATGTTGAAGGACCTGCAGCATTATGTGTGAGAAGCTTCATCTTATTTGGTCCTTCAAGCCATTGGGTAGGATTTTGGTACCATTTAAACCACACAGAGCAATACCATAAGAGGCCTGCCTTAAGAAAGAAAAAAAAAAATCTCTTGATTTGGATGTTGCTTTTATTCCAAATTCTGATTGACACCCTCCACTGAGAGAGAGAGAGAGAGAGAGAGATGTGTGTACTGAATGTTGAGTGTTTTGTGATTCTTTAGTGATCTATGAACTACTTTTAAAAATTGTCTTTCCCCTCTTAAGCTCTCCCAACCTAGGTGGAATGCAGGAGTGAATTTTAAAAGGAATAATGATAATAATCTTTTTTAAAAGCAACTGTAATGAGGCATCTTCTTTATCCTGGCAGAATAGCTCTTGCCTTTCTCCATAAAGGTTTGCTGCACCGTCTTCATTAATGGTGTGCTGCTGTTCCCCACCATCCCAGCATTATGTGAATAACGGTGGTGTCTTTTGTGTCCCACCCCCTGAAGAAGAAACCTTTGAAATTCTAAATGACTGTGCTGCAGGTTTTAATGTCTGCTTCTGAGAAAGAATTGAGAAATGCGCACTCACTGAGCAAGATGCAGCATGCCTTTGAAAAGCCTTTCCGCCTGACTCCTCTGTCCCACGACTTTAGATGAATATACATTCTTGTAGATGCCTTCTAGTTCTTGTTATGCCAGGAGAGAATGACAGATGTGATCAACAACCTCCTTTTGCCCAAATATTGATACTCCCATGGACAAATATGTAGTCATTCCTTTCCTTTCTAGTGCTTCCTAATCAAACAAAGCAATCAGATATGAAGCATTTGGGGGCAGTAGAATCTCTGAGGTCAGTGGTGATCTGGTTCTCCAACAAGAAGAGAATATGGGTGCACATTGACCTACTGGTTACGAACCTTCACAGAAGACCCAGGGAAGGTGTTAAGAGTTGGGGCCACAAGGTGGGCATCTTTAATCATCCTCAACAATTAAAGCAGATATTCCCCTCCTCCAGGATGTCTTCCCTCATTATCCTCACTGTACTGGGGCCTTGCAGGTATGCAACATGCCAGAATAACTGTGTTCCCCTCAATCAAAGCACTGAGAATTGTGTATGGTCTGTCTTCTGTAACAGGCTATGCTGTCTGGAAGGCAGACACTATTTCTTATCTTTGCAGTCGCGATGTCCACCACAAATAGGCTGACCAACTCATCTGAATTTGTCCAGCACTTTTCTGGTTTTAGCATAGAAAGTCCAGTGTCCTGGAATTTCCCCTCATTACTGGACAAACCACTGGGTACATATTAAGTGCTCAGTAAATGTGTTAAATGAATTAATATGAAACATATTGGCCGGGCATGGTGGCTCATGCCTGTAATCCCAGCACTTTGGGAGGCAGAGGCAGGAGGATCACCTGAGGTCAGGAGTTCAAGACCAGCCTGGCCAACCTGGAAAACCCGTCTCTACTAAAAATACAAAATTATCTGGGCATGGTGATGCATGACTGTAATTCCAGCTACTCGGGAGGCTGAGGCAGGAGAATCGCCTGAACCAGGGAGTTGGAGGTTGCAGTGAGCCGAGATCGCACCACTGCACTCCAGCCTGGTGGCAGAGCAAGACTCTGTCTCAAAAAAAAAAAAAAAAAAAGAAAGAAAGAAAAATACTATATCACCTTTATCCCGTGAATAATAAACTCCAGCGTTAGTTTTAAGAAACCTTCATTACCCATGTTGTTTCTCCAGCCATAAGGTTCAAACCTCAACAGAGCCCAGATCTCCCAGTTGTCATGCTCACTCAACAAGCAACAGACCTGCCAAGTCCTACAGTCACAGACTCAGAGTCCTGGACTAAGAAGAGAACTTGATGCTACCTGATGCAAAATGCTGTTCTGTGTTTTGACTTCCTAGAGTATTACAGACAAAAAGGTGCTATCTTATCACAAAGGCATGAGTGATAAGGTACAGAGGTGTGCAGAGAGAGGAGAGAGAAACAGAGAGAGAGAGAGAGATTGTGAAAAGAAGAGGAGAGAAGAAAGACTAAACTCAGAATCACTTTTGCTCAGGTCTTTTGGGGATCCAAAGCTTAATGCAACTTGCAAGGCCTCAGTTTTTCTGTCCCAGCCCTGCTTTCTGCTCTGATCTCCAATCATTGCTCCCACATTCAGTGATTCCTGCTCCAGCCACAGAAGCCTCCCTGCTACTCCTCCAACTGAGAAGCTACTTCTTGGTCTTTGTACTAAGTACTCCCCGACTTGGAATGTTTTTCACCGAGATAGCCATGGAACTTGCTCCTGGTATTCATTCAGTCCCTGGCTCAGAGCACCTTACCTTAATACCCTGTAAACATGAGCCCTGTCCATCTCTGTTCATCCTCTGACCCTGCTTTAATTGTCTTCACAGCCCTTATCACCAGCAGACACATTATAGATTTATTTATTTTCTATCTAGAGCAATATAATAGAACGTTTTACGGTAGAGGCAGCACCCTATATCTATACTTCTCAATACAGCAGCTAGTAGATGTATGGTGGCAACAAAAGTACTTAACACTCAAGTATTTGAGTCTTGAGATCACCTAGTGAAATTGATGAAATGCATTTTTAATTTTAAAACTTTTCTTAATTTAATTTAAATTTAGATAGCCACATGTAGCTAGTGGCTACCATTTGGACCTTGTGGTAATAGATGAATCCTTGAAAGCAGTGTTTTTCCCCTTTGCTTTTTGACATACCTCTTAGCTTCCAGAGCAGTTCCTGGTATATAAAGGTCTTTCAATAAATGATTTTAAATAAACTTACGATTCTAGGCATGAAACAGGCATCCGTGGCTGGGGAGCAACCCAAGGAGTCAGACTAATTCTGAATTCCAATCAACCCATGTCATGAGAGGACCCTTCAGACATAGAGTCATCAAAGGGATGTTCTCTGGCCAAATTTCATCCTCTCCCTAAACCTCGTTTTCTTATGTGTTCAATGGGAATATTTACTTACAGTATTTAAGAGATCTGTCAGTGACTGGATGTTCAACACACTGAGTTCTCTAGTGACACAAAAATCCTATGTGTAAGCACTTGGCTATATATATATATAGGAAAGCACTTTGAAGAATGCTAATTTGTGACATTCTTGCCAGTGATTACTATTTTGGAGGAGGAGGATAATTTATTTGCATTATAAAATAATTCTTTGCTTAACAAAAGAACCTGTAAAAGGATTCTCTCAAAATGGTTAACTCCCTGATGCATTTCAATTAAGAATAAATTCTGACAAATCCAGGGTCCTTGCAATTTATTGCACAATGCAAGGCTTACCTGTATTTTCAAGAATGCGTTAGGATGCTTGTTGGACTTGCTCGTGTTCTCATAACATCTCTTTTTCTAGGATTTGGTTTGACTTATTAGTTGCAATCTTGGAAGGGTATAGCATTCATTCCTTCTATTGGTTCAACAAGTATTTATTAAATTCAATGTAGTGCCAACTACTCTTCTTGACACAGGGAATACTTTCACATAATGAAAAATTGAAAAAGATAATCCATGTAAAGCTTTTAAAATAGTACCCAACACACACTAAGCATTCCATAAATATTAGTTGTTGTTTTTCTTGCTGGTGTTATTATATAGAACTTACAGTCTAGTGGAGGCAAGAGACAAAAAGCAAACATATATATGATCAGAATTATCTCTAATACAAAGTGCTATGGCAAATATAAAACAAGTTATAACCTGTAGCCTTAGGGACAGCAACCTGAGGTCTGAACCCAAATGGTCCTGTGTTCAACCATTGAGTAGTAGGATTTCTGATCCCAATTACAAAAGTAGTAACATTATGTTTCTGGAATTTTGTTGAGTCTGCCTCCTGTGGGCTTTTATAAAAGTGTAGTCAGACCACTTAAAAGAACAGAGAGCTATGATTTCATCTTGCTAGATGAACTACTTTTTACCTACCAGCTAATAAATATGGTGTATTAGTAACTATAGACATGACCTAAAAAAAAAAAAAAAAATCAGCTAAATTAAGTGATCAAGAGTTCCTGGAGCAGAAGCCACTTTACATCAGTCAAGGAAGGCTGCTCCTAGAAGGAGGTACTCTCTGAATAGAAGGAGCCAGATCCAGTCAGAAGGGGCACAGGGTTAATTCCATGTAGTAACATTTACTGAGTAAACTGCTTGGTGCAAATATAACCCTGAAGGCAATGGAAAGACAAGAAGGAGGGGAAGACAAGTATCTGCCTTCAAGAACATTACAGTTTGCAGAAGAGTCGAAATGTGTCCACTAATGCTAAGGAAGGTAGATGCTGTAGGAGAAAGCCTGAAAACACTGAGCTGGAATGGAAAAAGGATCTCGCTTCCCCATCTCACTTGGCTGCCTACTCTTTTTCAGCTTGCTGCTTCTTCTCCCTTCCCCCTCCAACAATGCCAGAGTTTGCCCTTAGCCTCCCCAAGGACAATAGAGAAGCAGCCCTTGATGAGGCTGGAGGATCCTCCTGTCTGCCTCCCAGCACACACACTTGCCTTGCTTTGACTTTGCTCTATGGAAAATAAATCACAGACACTCAATTCCCAGTCACTGTCCCCAGGGAGCTGAGACTTCACCTCCTCCCTGGAGCCTGCCTGTAACAGGGGATTGTCAGGTACAAAGAGAAAACCTTCAGAGACCCACACCCCATTTGGAGAGCAAAGAGGGTCAATGGGAATAATTGCTAGCAGTTGAATGTGAGCGATTGTAGAGGGATTGGAAGGAAAAGGTTTCAGGAAGGGAAGAAAGAAAAGAAGGGGGGGAAAAAAGCCCTCACCCCCCCCACCCCCTCAACCTCCATAGTCTGTGCACAGAGAACTGCATGGTGGTCTGGGTCCTTGTAGAACATTTGTGTGCCGGACAATAGCACAGCCTGGCTTCAGATCATCAGCTGCTGTTTTCTGGTTAGCTCTCCCTTTATGTGAGTGCACAATGCAAGCCTTCAGTCACAGTGACTCTTGAGAAATACATCTGGTTTTTTCTTTCAGACGCTCTGAAAAGGTCAGCCTGTTCGTTTCTTAGACTCGAGACACCACAGATTTTTTTTTCTCCCTCTGAACTGGAAAGACAGACCTACACCTTTTCTTGCCTCCTGGTACATAATTAGACATGGTGCGGCTCTAGAAGCCAGCTAGCCCATCCTCGGCACTCTTTCAGAGACGTGTCGCCCAGCTTCGTGGCTGCGGAACTTCTGCTCTGATCACAAAGGCTCCAAACAGTCCTCCTTCCCCAGCCCAACACCCTGGGGTTCTCTGCTTGTTGTTTTGTTAATTATGACAATGACTCCCCACAGCCTGCTACCCGAACACGGTTCATGACCGATGATGCTGTCCCTGGCAGAGGGAAGACTTGAGAATTTCTGAAAAAAAAAAAAACACACACACACACACAACAACAACAACAAAAACCCCACAATAACAACAACAAAACCCCACATTTTAATCATTTTCACTCCAGTGATGGTAAAGATTCTTCATGCACACTGTAACATAATAATAAATGTGCCCATGAGGAAAGAATGATCAGCAGCTGGTGTCTGACAAATTATCTCATTCCAGACAGGCAAACAGTCCACAGTGGGGAGAGGCTGGAGCCTGAAGAGGCAATTTGGCACACGATTGGGGTTTACCTCTCAGATGATGGAGGTTCAAATGGCCCACTGCGTCTGGGCCTGGGCCTCCGAGGTTTTCTCTGGCTCTCCAATTCTCCCATCACCTCCCAGAGCTCCTGACAGCCATAGAAAGAGGGATTATTCTCTGGGCTTAGCCAGCTCACCTCTTGCCCCTCCTCCAGGGCAGTCATATTCCAGCCATAAGAAGCAATTACAGTCCACCCCCCGCCAGGAGTCGTGCTCTTTCATGCATGGTACATGCTGTTTCCTCTCCTCATAATGCCCTGGCGCCCACAGCACACTCCTATTCTGTGTTCAAAACCCATCTAGATTCCTTCTCTCCTCTGGCTAACGAGTGTTAGTCACTCTCTCTTCCGGAAGCTTCTAGCACCTTTTCTTAGTACTTTTATTACCCCATTTTGTAGCTATTTGTTTTCTGTGGACTTTCTGACGGCAGCTACCATGTGTTTCTAATGAACCTTGAGTGTAAGGTACAATTCTGAGTGCTTTTCTTCTATTAGCTTCTTTCATCCTCATGACCCGAACAGGGAGGAACTCTCCCCGTTTTACCATGAGGAAACTGAGGATTAATTTATTTTGCACCACTAGCCCCCACATGATCCCTGAAGCAGTGTGGTGGACATGGAAAAGCGGAACTTCACCTCTGCTCCTGTCTCCTAGCAGTCTGGTGGGGTTACTGGCTTCTCAGAGGCTCATCCCCATGTAACATGAAACAACCTGTACCTGCTTTGCTGGATGGCTGTTATGAGGTTTCAAGGTAATATGCTTTGTCTATGTTGTTCTTATCATGGGCCTTGTCTGTGACTTTATTTTTGATAACTACTTTTAATGTCAGTTTCCTTCCAGAATGGAAACTCCAGGAGCCTCAGTTACTAGACACTGCTTGTCACCTGTAGGAGCTCCATACATTTTTTTTTAATTGAAATAGAGTCTCTGTCACCCGGGTTGGGATGCAGTGGTGCCATCTCAGCTCTCTTCAACCTCCACCTCCAAGGTTCGAGCAATTCTTCTGCCTCAGCCTTCCAAGTAGCTGAGATTAAAGGCATGTGCCACCACGCCCAGCTAATTTTTGTATTTTTAGTAGAGACAGGGTTTCACCATGTTGGCCAGGCTGGTCTCAAACTCCTGACTTCAAGTGATGCGTTTGCCTCGGCCTCCCAAAATGCTGGGATTACAGGTGTGAGCCACTAGTCCCAGCCAGAGCTTCATACATTTTTTTGATGAATACAGGATGAATGAATTGAGCAATATTAAGATGATAGCACAGTCTATTTTTAAGCTGGGTCCCAACAACAGCCAACATCCTGTAAAATAAAGCTCTGGGATAAGATAGCACACACTGAGAGCTAAACATATTTTAGCAATTATTCCTTGGGTTTCTGACTTAGAGGAACCAACCCAAAGCCCTCCTGAGTATTACTTCCCCTGCTCAGAGTTGGTGTTGGTATGAGTGGCAACATCACATAGCATTCCCATCATTGTGGGAGAAAATTGAAGTTGCTGGCATCTGTCTCGTAACATAGCCTTTTAGAAGCGTGTCTAAGAAGTGGCTATTCGGCAGTTATGACTTGCGTCTCTACTATGTGCTAGGCAATTACAGACAGTGAGAAAATTGTCCCATGTGTGACTATGCAGACCATGTCTCACCCATCCAGTCTCCATGTGAGCACGATATGATTATCCTCATTTTACGGATAAGTAAAACTAAGTCTCGGAATGACTATACAACCTGCCCAGGATCTTACAGCTTTTAAGGTAGAGATCGGAAACTCAATTGCCTGTAATACAAATAAGAAACTTGAATGCTAAGGTCAGAACATGATATGAATTCTGTGAAAAACTGTCCAATGGGTCTGGCATGGTGACTGATGCCTGTAATCCCAGTGTTCTGGGAGACTGAGGCAGGCAGATCCCTTGAGCCTGGGAGTTGGAGACCAACCTAGGCAACATGGCAAAAACCCATTTCTACAAAAAAAAAAAAAAAGTCGGCTTTGGTGGCACATGCTGTAGTTCCTGCTACTCAGGAGGCTGAGGTGAGAGGATTGTGTGAGCCCAGGAGGTCGAGGTTGCAGTGAGTCGTGATCGTACCACTGCACTCCAGTCTGGGTGACAGAATGAGACCCTATCTCAAAAACAAACAAACCAAAAAACCCTATCAAATGGAAAGTTTGCAAATCTCAGTAACTTATGTTGATGAGCCTAAGTAGAAAACCATGTGTTTGTATCTGTACCTTTGTAAAACAGAACAGAGAAGAAAAACAATAGGTGGCAGACATCTTCAATGGTCAATACAAACAAGGGTTTGCTCATAGTTGAATCAGGCAACTGTAATACATAATGCTTGCAGCAAGTACCTAGAGATGGGGACTAGCCCCTACCTGGAGTATTCCCCTGTTAAACCTCCAAGGAAAAAAGGCATCTCGGTTGAGTATCTCTGGAGAGAATCTAAAAGAATTGAGTCTCTTATGTTGTATCTGACAGTTGAGAGCTAAGATCTGGCTTTTCGGTTTCATTCTGTAAGAGCTTCCTTTAGTTTGTGTTTATGTTAGACATATAAAAGACTCACAGTCATCTATTCTCTCCCAGGTTTGAAAACGGCCATATCTTCCACTCTTATATTGCAATTTGGAAACAGTAAAGACTAAAGACGAAGAAGAGAGTAGTTTCTGGTATTAGATTGCTTGATTAGTTTAAAACAAATATTATTATATTTTTAACTAAAAACCCAAGGGAACTCAGCTTGGTCTAGAGCCACAATCACTGTAAATAGTAACTCCAGGACACAGGAGTAGTTGAAATCCTCACTAAATCCCCTCTATGCGAGCAAACCGCACTTACATGGTTACCCTGATGGCTTGATGTGTGCATTTCCTTTTGAAATGCTGGGTTTGCAAAGATCTTATTTAAATTCGGACTCTGTTTTACATTGGGTTTTGAAAAATTGGGATTTCTTTTAAGTGGACAGGAATGTTAATAGGCCGTGAAGCATCTCTTGCTTAGATGGGCCTGGTTGATGCCACATTCTGTAAGAGGGACAGCTCACTTTTTTCAGACACTCTGGTCTGTGGAATTCAACTTGAGATGGAGAGACATGGGAATACCCGAAGAGAGTCCTTAAAATGGAGCTTAATGAAGTCTGCAAAAGGATTCACTGAGCATCACAGAAGGCCTGGTCTGTGCAGAACTAACTAGTTTGTTAAGTATAACCTGCTGTATTCAATGTATGCAGTGCCTTATGTGATACACAGATAACAATGGGTTTTTCATGAGAACTTTCCATTCCTCCTCTAAAACTAAAAATATCCTTAGACAAAGATGGCAAAAGAGAAGAAGTCTCTGGCTGGCCTGACCTGGATTTCCCATGTGCAAATTCCTCACCAAGTGGTTGTTTCTGTTACCATGGGCTACTAACGTTGGCCTGTTTTCTCCGGTTCCAACTACAGTTGCTCAAAGTTCATTTGGAGTATCTAGATTTCATCAACAATAATCTGAAGACACTTTTCTCCCTCAAATACTCTCCAGTGTTGTCTAGACTGAGTATATTGATTATTATTCCGGAAAGGATTTCTCTTTCTGTTTGCTCCTAATTACAACTCTGAAACTCTAATCTAGTTCTGTTCTATAGAAATATAATGAGAACTACAAATATAAGCCACATATGTATTTCAAATTTTCTAGTAGCTACATTAAAAAGAAAGGTAAAATTAATTTAATAATATATTTTATGTAACTATATATAGTATCCAACATATCAGTGTGTAATCAATACACAAAAATCATTAATGGAATGTTTTCTTTTTTCCCTGTCAGACTATGTGTCCAAAATATGGTGTATATTTCATACTTACAGCACATCTGAATCTGGACTGGTCACATTACATGGGCCCAAAGCCACATGTCACTAGTGGCTAGTAAATTAAACAGCACAGCACAAATCTGTTCTAGGGGCCTTGGGTTCTAACCAACTGCTTATGGTAACAGAGAGATTTTCATGTTGCTCACATTTCAGTGGGATATGTAACTTCCTGATTCAGATCAACCTGAAAATAACTCCCTACTTGCCCACCAAGGAAATGCACCATGACAATGCCTGTGGATTAAACTCCACAACCTTGTCCACCCCAACTTCCTTGCATTATTCTTGTTTAATCACTGCATTGGTAATTACCATCTTGAAGACAATAATGCAAAACGTATTTCCAATTTCAGAGCTTTGACTGCATCATGTTGTGGTGGTGTTGTGTTTTTACTTAAGTAAAGTGAGAATGTTAGGATAAAAGGATTCTTTTGCTTTACTGCTTCATTATTTTCTTTTCCTCTTTCTTTGTGTTGAAGATGTTGTCACCTTCCTTCTTCCATGGTTTATGGAGTTTCATGCCTCCTCTTCTTTATGGAGGTCTTTGCATGCAGAATGTCAAGCAGATCGTGCCTAAGGTCCCTTTCAGCCCCTCTGGAGCCTGCTTCCTGTCCACAAATAGGGTAAGAGAAGAGAAGCTGGACAGGGACTCAGGGCTGAAGGCAGTGATGTGAGGAGTGCCAGGGGGTGGAAAGCAGGGAGTGGGAAGCATGATAGGGGTAGGAGGAGAAGGGAAGACAGACAACAGAGGAGTCAAGTATGTGGAAAGCATAGAAAATGGCTGACGATTACATAGAGAAGGGTATTCTAAAGCTGGTGGGATGATCAAAATATACGAATTGTAAAGGTTAAGTGAAATGTTTATTTTATTCCTTTCTCCTCTTCAGTCAGCCTGACTGAATACGATTAGCAGGCACACTGCGCTAGCTGCATACTAAAATTAGGTGTTAGTTCGACTTCTCACTCACAGCATTAATGCACAGAGGGCTCTTACACATAAATGCCTTTCTCACCAGGCTCAGGCACCTCACATCCTTCCTCAAAGTTGTACGTTAAAAAGGAAACATGGAGTTTTTGTTCAGCTGGCCTGCCTGTGCCAGTCAGTGCCTTGTGCTGGAGAGAAAAACATAGCAGAGTGGAGCATCAGACCTGACTGAGGTCCAATCCTGGCTCAACACCATCCTAGCATTGCAACCTTGGGCAAGAATATTTACCTCGCTTAGGCACAACTTTCTTATCTACTCAAGGGATATACACATTTCTCTTTTACCTACCTTACAAGGATTTGGGAGAAAATTAATAAGATAATGCATAGGGAAGTATTGAAAATTTCTTAAATCTTACATGAAAAGATTAATATAATTGTGTCTATGTTGGCCATTATGTCTAAACATTTGCCAAGTTGCTACCAGTTTACAAATAGAGCAAGAAAGGCTCAGACAAGTAACAATGGCTCATTCAGTATATCCCAGAAACCAGTGATAAGACATGGAAAACCTAGTCCGCTGCCTTCCAGCCACAACCTGTATTCTTCAACCATGTTGCCTTTTTGAGAAAAATATTCCTCACCTCAACTCCATTCTAATATAATGTCTGTTCAGCCATCAAGAGAGAAAAGACCAAGGGTATTTTTCAGAATTTTTTTTAAAAACTGTCTTTAATAACTCCTTGAAAGATTTATGTCAAAATCATTTTCTTTCTGAAATTTCTTTATCTTCTCCATCATTTACGTACGTTACTTTGTGGCTACTAATAAAAGCTGAAATACATGGAATTTTTAACCTAATGATAGTTGAAACGTGTCCTTGGGTTTTTTCCCTTTGTTAGGTATACTTACACAAAAATGTATGAGTTTTTCGCTTATTCAACAGTCTCACAAATAAACATTTCCTAATGAATTTGTTTTCAGAAACAATTTATTTTCAATTCCCTGATAGCTTACATATAGAAAGCCAATGACCAAGTTTATGTTCACATTCACTGTGTACAAACAAGCAGCTAATACTGCTAAATATGTGTCTCTTGTATTAATACTTGATCTCATTAGGTGACACGCAGTAATAACAACATTGCCGAGCTTCAGAGCTGGTTCAAGCCCCAGAAATGCTTCCGGCTAAGACCTTAGGCTTATCTCATTCCCCCTTGAACCTCAGTTTCATCATCAGTGAAGTGGAAATAATATCACACCTGTGTCACACAATTCTTGGGAGAGATAAAAGACATACTTTTTATGGAACAGTTTTATGAAATTCAAAGTCTTGTAGAAAATGTATTTTTTCTTAGTGTAATTCTTTCAAGCGATAGCTGTATGAGGCAAGAATATTCAATCTGTGCTGTGCTGTTCCCCAAGGGTCATGTTTCCATTGTGCTGTTCCCGTGACAAACAAGGGTCATGTTTCCATGTTACCAATAAGGAAGGATAAAAGCCTATGACATGAAAGAGGGTGGGAATCTGAAACGGTGGAACAATCATCCTAAGAAATATGGCCTATAATTCTTGGAATTAAAGGACCTTAGAGATGATCTAGTCTAGCTCCTAATTTCTCAGTTAAGAAAACAAGACAGGTGGTGTGGAGAAGATGGGCCTTATTTTCAGCAGTGCAAGAATAAAGACCAAAGCAAAACCATAGAAAATGTTTTATTTTCTTCAGCCAGCTATTTCCCTACACTATGCTGTCTCATTATAGGACCAAATATCACATTCTGTGGGTGATGGCAGGGCACCCGTGGATGATGCAGCCTTGGAGAAGTCACTCAGGGACTCTGAGAGATAGAACGGTGATATAGTTTGGATATGTGTCCCCTCTAAATCTCATGTCAAATTGTAGTCTGCAATGTTCGAGGTGGGAAGTGAATGGCTCATGGGGATGGATTTCTCATGAATGGTTTAGCATCATCCTCTTAATGCTGTCCTCGCAATAGTGATCTCGCAAGATCTGGTTGTTTAAAAGTGTGTAGCAGGCCGGGCATGGTGCTCACACTTGTAATCCCAGCACTTTGAGAGGGCAAGGCGGGCGGATCACAAGGTCAGGAGATCGAGACCATCCTGGCTAACAGGGTGAAACCCCGTCTCTACTAAAAAAATTAAAAAAAAAAAAATACAAAAAATTAGCTGGTGGTTGTGGCACGTGCCTGTAGTCCCAACTACTTGGGAGGCGGAGGCAGGAGAACCACTTGAACCCAGGAGGCAGAGGTTGCAGGGAGCCGAGATCACTCCACTGCATTCCAGCCTGGGTGACAAAGCGAGACTCCATATCAAAAAAAAAAAAGTATGTGGCATCTCCCCATCTCTCTCTTCCTCCTATTTTCGCCATGAGACGTACCTGCTCCTGTTGTACTTCCCACCATAAGTAAAAGCTCCTCAAGGCTTGAGGCCTTCCCAGAAGCCAAGCACATGCCGGCACCATGTTTCCTCTATAGCCTGGAGAACTGTGAGTCAATCAAACCTCTTTTCTTGATAAATTATCCAGTCTCCGGTATTTGTTTATAGCAATGTGAGTACTATACAACTGGCTCTGTAATCAAACCTGTTATACTGACTCCTTTACAAAATCACCACCAAGTGTCCACTATCCTCTCTATACCTCTGGCGATGGCACACTCAATGCCCGTCTAGACCATCCTGATCTCATTTTCAAACACATTTTTTAAATGAGAACGGATGCATGTTTGCTGTTGGCCTCTGTCTACCCTCTCTCTCCTACTTGGCTGAGACCCAGGCTGCTAGGATAGACTCATCCAGCCGATATATTCACACCTGCCTGGGGCTGGACTTGGGAATATGCTGGAAAGCAAAACAAATAGAAAGCCTGTGAAAAGGGACAAACATCAAATAAGTCATTACAGAATTAGTTACTTCATTGAAGTTGTAATGGGAATTCTAAAAGAAAAGAACTAGATGCCTTACATGAATGTAACAAAGGGATCAAACATAGGCTTGGGGTCAGAACAGAGTTCCCCAAGAACGTGGTGATCGAGCAGACCTTGATCCAGTGAAGTTAGATGAGTGTGAAAAGGAGAGTTCCAAGCTAAGAAAATTGCTGCCGTGAAGGCCTTGAAGAAAAAGAGCCCAGAGAGTTCTGGGCAAGAAAGGAAGGTCAGTGTGGATGGAGCAGAGTGCAGAAGGTGGGGTGGGAAGAGAGGTCAGGAAAGCTACCCCATACATCACTCAAACATTTTACAAGGATTTCCTCCTTTGTTTTTCAAGCTTGTCTATAATCCCCTTAAGCAGGTTGCCCGAAAAGAGTGTAAGGGTTATGAACACCAACTGCATTTCAGACTGTGTAGATACAGTTAGTGTTACTAGCTGTGAGACTTTAAAGTGGTTCTGTATTTTTCTCTGGATCTTCACCTATAACTGGTCCTAATAGTAGTATTCACTCCTAGTGTCTTGAGAATTAACTGAGTTCATATTCACAAAGTTTCTAGAACAGCGTCTGGCATATAAGAAGTGTTACCTAAGACCTACTTATTACTATAATGGGGCAATGGCCTGGCTCCTAGTTTTTCTCTAGCTTCTTAGTCTATGTCAATTCAGGTTCTCTGGGAAGCAGACAGACTGGGTAGGGAGAGCTTCTGGTGCAATACCCATCTGAGGAAGTCTTAGAGGACCAAGCTCTAGAACAGATTCCCTGAGCAGAAAAGGTCAGGTTCCAGTAATATTGCCATGTTTAGTGTGCTGAACATAAAGATGAAATTTAAAAGTTGAAGTTTGAAAGCTGGTTCTACCAGAGGTTATGATTTGAATGTTTATGTACCCCTAAAATTCACATGTGGAAATCTTAGCCTCCAAGGTGATGGTATTAGGAGGTGAAGCCTTGTGGATGGTGATTAGGAATGGGATTACGGCTCTTAGGTCTTGGGCCTAAGGGAGTATGTTTCTCCTTTACATTATGTGAGGACACAGCAAAAAGATGCCACCTATGAGCCAGAAAATGGGTCTTCGCCACACCCCAAATCTGCCTATGTCTTCATTATGGAATTTCCAGCACCTAGAACTGTGAGAAATAAATCTCTGTTGTTTATGAGGTACCCAATCTATGATATTTTATTATAGCAGCCCAAAGGGAGTAAGACAGAGTCCAGGGAGTGCACATACACTGTTATAGCTTCTCAATCATTGAGTAGCTCCCTCCAGCTCCCTGACCCTCCTTTGAACCTCCCAGACTCTCAGCTGAATTACACTGTCTACTGTCCCCTGGCCCTCCTGGTCTATTTGCCTGATATGAACTCTTCCGTGGTGGTCCCTGTCTCCACAAACAATGCTTCAAAATAAAACTTTCTACCTTCAGGTGCACTCTCTGCCTTTAGTCCTCTTTTCATGGGCATCTGGGGCCTTGTATTTCCAAAATTTGGCAGCCTATTTGAGATCTGCAAATAGTAGTCTTGTGACAATGAGACAGTAGAAGAGCACCGACTTCAAGTAGACAGAAGTTTGAAAGCTGGTTCTACCATTTATTAATTGTGTAAGTCTCTAGACTTCACTCACTCTTAATATCTCCATCTGTAGAATGGAACTAATCCTACCTTTCATGATTGCACTAAGGATTGAATAAGATAATGTATGTGATAATTCCCAGCACAGTGACTAGTGTGTAGCAAATGCTCAATCAATATTGTTTTTCTTTCCTTTCTTCTTTCTGACATTCTCTCTTCTCCAAGTTAATCACCTTTATTTTCTTCTTGGTTTTCAGGTGCTCTCTTCATTTTACATTGCTCCTCTAATGAAGTTCCAACTCATAATAACCTTAAAGAGGTTATTTGTAAAGCAGAGTGCAATGCCTACTCTGCACTGTTGTGGCGTGACCACCACGAAATAACTGATGATTATCCACCAACACCCGTCTTCAATGGTCCCCATTAAATCTAAGATAATATTCAAACTCTTTAACATGGGCTTTGTCAGGCATTTCACTCCACCTGGATTTCTTTTCCTCTCAAACATCTCCTGGCTCTGCCCTTCAGTTCTCAGTCACTTTCGCCAGAGAGGTCTACTCTCACCTCCTAATCTAAGTCTCATTATACCCTTTCCCTGCACTCTGTTCTTTTTCCTTATAGAACTTCTCAAGCTTTACAATTCTATACTATTTCTATGGCTACAATTGTTTAATGTGTATTTTCCCAAAAGGCATTAAACTGCAAAAAGCCAGGTACTATATTGTATCTGGAGTATTCAGCATAGAATAGACAAATGGATAAGACTGTTGAATGGATGCATGATTTATTTCTCTCCATTCAAACCAAGATTATGTTCTCTTTTTTGGCAAATTCATCTCACTGCTGATTCGTATTCTGCTTCTTGGTCACCATAATTTCTAAGGCCGAAGTTTGAAAGCTGGTACCAGTCCATGGCCTGTTAGGAACCGGGCCACAGAACAGAAGGTGAGCAGTGGGCGAACAGGCAAAACTTCATCTGTATAGCCTCTTTCTATCGCTCTCATTATCACCTGAGCTCTGTCTCCTGTCAGATCAGTGGTGGCATTAGATTCTCATAGGAGCATAAACCCTATTGTGAACTATGCATGCAAGTGATCAAGATTGCATTGTCCTTATGAGAATCTAAGAGTGGATGATCTGTCACTGTCTCCCATCACCCCCAAATGGGATTGCTAGTTGCAAGAAAACAAGCTCAGGGCTCCCAGTGATTCTACATTATAGTGAGTTATATAATTATTTTATCATATACTACAATGTAATAATAATAGAAACAAAGTGCACAATAAATATAATGCACTTGAATAGTCCCAAAACCATCCCCCAATCATGATCCATGGAAAAATTATCTTTCACAAAACTGGTCCCTAGTGCAAAAAAGGTTAGAGACCACCATTGAAAGCCTTTTTCACATCTAGCAAAGCTAAGTTATCATTATTTATATAGCTATGTATAGCTATGTGTGTGTTTACATGTGCACATGTGTGCATGTTTAATACAAGCAAAGGTATTTTAGGTAAATAATGGTTTACCATGGTTTGGGTATATTTGGGTAAATAATGGTTTTCAGGTCAATTAAAAGGGATATTGTGTGTGTGCATGTAAGTGTGTCAGAGAGAATAAATAGCATATTGACAAAGTCACCTGGGTTAAATCATGCAATGCCTGATAAGCAGTGTGAGCCAATGGATAATATTTCATATGCAATGATAGAGTGAAGAGCCAATGGCTTTATTTGTGATCCAAGAAGTAGGGTCATGAGAAGGCAATCAGGACCAGAGTAGGAAGATCATCAGAAAATCCCAAAGCTACAGTCCACAGTGGGGCTCAGACCTTAAGAACCAAGAAACTTGTCCTAAAGACACAGAAACAGAAATGGAGCCTTGTGTTAGGCTTGATCCTGTCAACAATGGGGAATCAGTGAAGGCACTAGAGAGTGATGGTCCCAAATATGGTGGAGAAAGAGCCCAGTGAGAACGAACCTAGAGAGAATAGGGAAGGGAGAAGCTGAATCTGGGAGACCAGCTTGGCATTTATAGTAACAATCTATGCTGGAAGAAGATGACAACCTTTGAGAAAACATAATGAGTTCATTATAGGACAAACTATAGAAGACTCATTAGAGTGTGAGTGAATTGCAGGACATGCTGAAAGGCTGACTTCAAGGGACTGGGAGACGGAAAAAGAGGGTGCAATCAGGGAGGAAGGAGGAAGCGAATGACCAAGAGAGGAATGTCAAAATGCAGAAATGTTTGATCTCTTCAACATTATGGAGAAGATGAGCAAAGTTTGCACTGAAAAAAAGGATGCAAGATTTGGAATTGTGTTGGTCCCTGGTGATCATGGATAGAGCAATTTTATAGAAGGTGGCAGGGCCAGACCATATTGTGGGTGGACGATGCATTGGTGGGAGGTAAGGATGTGAAAGCAGATACATGATGTGGAGCACAGTGGAAACCATGGCTTGGCTTTGATTTCCTCCAGCCATGTTTGCTTAACCTTTTCCAGTCTTCTTCATACTTTCTAACAGTTTCACTACATCCTGAATTTTCTCTACAATTCTTTTTCATGCTGTCCTTTGATATATGGTCTTTATTCTATCTTTGCTACAGCCCTTTTTACTCCTTGACTCCTTCCCTCTTGGGATCCTCTATAAGTTTACAGTCAGAGTTGCCTGTTTGATTGTTGCTTCACTTTTTCTTTCCACTTTCCCTGCTCCGAGTGGCATGTTGTAGAAACATAGCTAGTCATTCTCTGAAATTCTTAAATCAGCTTTTCCAAAGTCCAGGGACATACCTTGAGTTTCATCAGCCACGCACATAACCTTACTTTCAGAAGACTTCCTGCTAGCATTCCTGAGAATGTCTGTCATGCAGAACAAGTGGTATCTTGCCTATGTCCCTTTGCTACTTAATCTTTATACAAGAGTATATAAAGATACCTGTGTATCAAACCTGTACTGTGTGCACATGTACCCTAGAACTTAAAGTATAAAAATAAAAAAATAAAAATAAAAAATAAATAATTAACAAAAGATACATTTGTGGCAATTATCATGTTAAAATCAGCATATAAAATAACATTAAATCTGTAGACCACATAGGGATGACAGGTCATTTCAGTCTGTGACTGCCTATCTTGTTCGACTATGGATACTAAGAAAGAGAGAAGTCACCTCCCTTCCTTTCTCCACTTGGAATGTTTCTGAAATTAGTACTGCTCACACAATCCCAAAAAACTCATAGAACTCTTTCTTGCTGGGAGCACAAGCTCTGCATGCTACTTCAGGTCTCACTAAGATTTTTGCTACATGCCAACCTCTAGGCTGTAGCATACGCTTAGTATTAGAGTGGATAATGTAACAAAAACTTGGACTCACTCACAGAGAACTGCCATACTTTTTTTTTTTTGCTTATTACTTCTTGCTTAGTCATTATTTCTCGAATCTGATAACGAATGTATTAGGCTGGTGCAGAAGTAATTGCGGTTCTTGCCATTGAAAGTCATGGCAAAACCCACAAATTAATCTTTTGCACCAATATAATACAATTACCAGGATTAGCTGGATGCCCAGATTCCTCATCTAGAAAGGCATGGTAGCTTTCTCCGAAGTCTCTGTGTGAGTACATCCTGCATTGATCAAGATATAAAATGAAGTTTGATAAGGATGCCAAGACCATTTAAAAGTGAAAGAATAGTCCTTTAAACAAATGCTCCTGGTTAAACTAGATATCTGCATGCAGAAGAATAAAGTTGGATTTCTATGTCACACCATATACTGTGCAAAAATTAACTCCAAATGGGCAAAAGACCTAAATGTAAAGGCTAAAGCCATAAAACTCTTAGAAGAAAATATGAGAGTTAATCTTCATGACCTTGAATTAAGCAAGCCTTATTAGGTATGATACCAAAAGCACAAGCAACTAAAGAAAAAAATAAAGTGGACTTTGTCAAAATGAAAAATATTCGTGCTTTAAAGAACACTATCAAGTACATGAAAAGACAATTCACAGATTAGAAGATATTTGCAAATCATATATCTGATAAGAGACTTGTATCTACAATATAGAAAGGAGTCTTAGAACTCAATAATAAAAAACAAAAACCCCATTAAAACTTGATGAAGGATTCCAATAGACATTTCTCCAATGAAGATATACAAATAGATAATAAGGCACATGTAAAAATGTTCATCATTAGCCATCAAGGAAATGCAAATGAAAGCTACAGATAAATACAACTTCATACCCATTAGGATGGCTTTAATTTAAATGACAGACAGGAACACGTGTTGATGAAGATGAGTAGAAACTGGAATCCTCTTACATCGCTGATGAGAATGCAAAAAGATGTCGCTGCTTTGACCAACAGCCTGGTAGTTTCTCAAAAGGTTAAACATAGAGTTGCCATTCAACTCAACAATTCAACTCATAGGTATATACCCAAGATAAATAAAAACATATGTTCACGCAAAAAGCTGTACACAACTGATTGTAGAAGCATTATTCACAATAGCCAAAGAGTGGAAATAATCCAAATGTCCTTCAACTGATAAATGGATAATCAAATTGTGATGTATTTTATTCAGCCATACAAAGAGATGAAGTGCTGATACATGCTACAATATGGATAAGCCTTGGAAATACTATGCTAAGTGAAAAAATCAGACAGAAAAAACAAAAAAAAAACAAAAAAACCTGCAATGTGTGATTCTACCGATACAAATCTCCAGAATAGGGAAATCCATAAAGACAAGTTAGTTTATGTTTAGGGCAGAGATGACCAGCTTAGAGAGTGATAGCTAAAAGCTGTGGGCTTTTTTTTTTTTTTTTTTTTATGGGGGAGGGTGTGGTGAGGAAAAAAATGTTCTGGAACTAGATAGAGCCGATAGTTGCACAACTTTTTTATTAATACACTAGAAACACTGAATTGTAAAATTTAAAATGATGAGTTTCACATATCATTCATCTGTTATGTGAATTACACCTTAATTTTAAAATGTTAAGATGGAGGAGAAGAAAGGGGAGGAGAAGCAAGAGGGGAGAGGAGGGGGAAGGATAGGAAGAAGAAGGAGAAGAAAAGGGAGAAATTAGAGTAAGAAAAAGAGGAGGAGGAGGAGGAGAAGTAGTAAAGTAGAAAGTAGTAAAGGAGGAGAAGCAGGACAATAACTTCCAATTTTGCAGAAAAAGTTCCAGGAGGTAAGTTAGCTACTTTGCCAGTAAAGATTATGTTCATTAAAACTCCAGATTTGACAGATCCTTTCAACCCACCAACAGGTGGCAGGGGATATCTTATGGTGTCCCCATCAGCTGTAACATCATTACTAACATACTTAACATTGAGCTTTTGAACCATAGATGCTGTACCTTGCATTTGGACAGATACTCCATGTGCCCAAGACCAGATGATGTGTGCTGCACAGTTTTTTAAAATTATAATTCAAATCTGGAAAGCATTTTAAAGATTGTTATCATCATGATCAATTACTACAACTAAATTTGATACAGTATACAATAAATATTTATTGGATGGGGGTGGCCTCTCTCTCTCTTACTCTCTCTCTTTGGATTTCTCTAACCTTGAATTTTATCTGTCTTATGGCTTTTATTTCACCCTATCTTGTTGTATGCTGTTTTCATGTCTGGATTATCTCACTGAGAGATTATCAGTTCTTTAGTGCAGGATCATCTCTGTATCCCTCATGCCTAGCACAGGGCTAGCCAACAGTATCCTGTACTCAGGTGATGTTTGTTGGTAAATGAATCAATGAACCTCTAATTCCATTTGGAACTGGACAGAGTACACATATAGGGAATTTTTCTCCAAATAATTTCAACTTTCATTTTAGATTCAGAGAGTACATGTGTAGGTTTGTTACATGGGTTTATTGCCTGCTGCTGAGGTTTGGGAGATGAATGATCCTGTCACCTAGATAGTGAGCATAGTATCCAACCGTTAGTTTTTAAAACTGTGCCCCACACCCTCCCCCCTCTATTAGTTCTAACCGTGTCTATTGTTGCCATCTTTATATCCATGAGGACCTAATATTTAGTTCCCACTTATAATGAGAACATGTAGTATTTGTTTATCTGTTCCTGCACAAATTTGCTTGGAATAATGGTCTCTAGCTCCATCCGTATTGCTACAAAGGACATAATTTTGTTCTTCTTTATGACTGCATAGTATTCCATGGTATATATGTATATGCTGTTTATTCAATACACAATTGATGGACACCTAGGTTGATTCCATGTCTTTGATATTATGAGTAATGCTGTGATAAACATATGCATGCATATGTCTTTTTGGTAGAACAATTTGTTTTCTCTTTGATACACATATAAGGGGTTTTAAAAAAATAATATAAGAATGTTGTTATATTGGGGGTAGAAGGACTATTGTCTATACCTACTCTGGCCTTCCCCAAATTAGATTCGCCTTCCCCAAATTAAGCTTAGTTTCCCCAGTGACACAGCCTCCAACTCTATCCTGTGTTGAAATGACTTCTATTAATGTTTTTGAGCAGCCATTTCATGATGTACAACTGGAACATGGTTCCCCTTTACAACACTAGTTAGATTTTGGGAATTGTAGAAAACTTTGGCTGGGGTTAGCATTTAACTATCTGGGAGCAGTTGCGTTCTTTTATAGATGTTCTTTGAAACACAGATGAATCCAAAATTCAGAATGCAGATCAGTAATTTTCTTTCTGGATCTCCTGTGGCCACCTCAAGAGCGCCCCTTATGAGGCCACTACAAACCCCAGTGTCAGAGCTCTTCCTGGTTCCGAAGAGCAGGCACTTTCAAGGGAGTCCTGTGGGGAGTGAGTTGTTCAAGGGGAAAGCAAGGCATTGTTCAGGATTTAAAGAGCCCCAGAGATCTGTGAAGACCTTCTGCTACTGATGTCTTCATAGGCTTTGGAACTATTTGCTTTCTCATCCCATAGCAGCTGGAAAATATTTTCAGAAATTTTATTTCAATACAAAATTTTTATTTAGATTTTGTTTTTTTGAAGAAGGGAATTCAGAATTTTGTGAAGGAATTAAAATATATGCAATGTGTTTTTGATATCTTTAGAAATTTAATGCCTATTACGTTTTAGAAATAATTGTGACTTTGACAGAATTTGGTTTGCTCATAATTTATCACATTTGATGTTTTTCTTTAATTACAATAATATATGCATCCACCTTCAGGTTTATAAAGTTCTTTTTCAGCCTGCCCTCATCACAAGATGACTATGAACCTCATTTTATGGATGAAAACATTGAGCTTAAGAGAGGTGCAGTGATGTGCCAAGCTCACACAGATAGTAGCAGAACCAAGACTTCAAAGTCAAGCATCAGGCTCTAGATTTTATCTTTTTCAACACCTCACCTTATCCTATTCATATTCAGGTATGCGAAGACTAGACCTCAGAGGAAGTCAAACAGAATTTGAGGACATACTGTCCGAAATTAACACGGACAGAAAAAAGTAAGCCAAGCCTCAAGATATAGACAAGACGCATCGCGTGGGTTTTAGTCTCTCTCTTTTTGATTCAGAATCACATCTCCTTTCTTATCACAATGCAGATGTTAGGTTTTCCCCAGACTGAATTTACAGATAATAAGAACCCCAGCTCTTAGGTCTGGGATTCAGACAAACATTCTCCCAAAGCAAGGGTTCAGTGCCTTACGTGCTGGTATAAATGGAAATGCTGTAACATTCCCGTATGCAAACAACTTGCCAAAACAGTGTAGTGTTTCAAAAGCCATGTACTGAATGGAGACAAGATTTCAGTACAAGCTGTGGGAGCAGGGTGAATTTATGAAGCAGAAAGTATGGGCTGAGGAAGAGATCAGCCCAGTGACAGTTTACTGGCCTTCCCATTCTCTTAAGAGGCACTAATGGTAGTGGACTGGTGCAATGGAAGTAAACCCAGCTTCATTTAAAGCAGGAGCATGAAATTGGTTGCAATAAAATTATGCATTAAGTGTGCATTATGTTTAATAAGACTGGATTGCACTTCCCATGTTTACTCTGTGACTACTGAGCCTGATCCAATTTTCTAAAGTTCTCCAATTGGTTCACGATCGAGTTTTCGGCCAGAAGGTCAAATTTCCCTTGCTGTTATTATATGTCTCTATTACTTTACTATGGCATTTACACTTTATATTCATTACTTTTTTTCTGTCTCCTGAACCTTCCCCATTCCAAAATGTTCCCTGTAGATGGCCCGTTTGACACAAATTAGAACAACCTTGATAGCTGTCAACTGGAGAGTATCTGAGAACAAAAGGACGTTATTGCAAACCAGGACTGTAGGTAATTTCATGTGCTTTCTCTGAAGGCTTCTTAATGGCCTTTGAGAAATAACACAATTCAGATCTGCAACCAGGAGGCAGAGTAGATGTTGGACAGCATGGGAAACATGTGACTTGGACTTTAGATTCTACCATCTAGGGGTTAGGAGTATTATCATTAGAAAATAGAAATATCTATTTTTCATTGCACACATATTAATTAATGTATCTAATTAGAAACACTCATTGGGAACCTACTATGTGCCAGACAGTGTGAATGTGATGAGGATACACCAATGAATAAGACATGCTCCTGTTGTGATTTTATAATATAATAGGGATGGGAAGTAGGGATGTTGACACATTAAAATATACTTTCAATTCACTGAGATATACGAAATAGCAGAGGAAGAATTTAGAAAGTATAATTCGTATTTCTGGTGGAGAATAGACAACCTTTGCAGAAAAGGTGAAACAGCTTTCTAAAGAAAAAAAAAGAAAGAAAAGAAGAAGGAACAAAAGGCATTCCAGGCAGAGAGAATGGCATATGCAAGACATGGAGGTGTGAAAGAGGATGATATATTTAGGAAATCACAAGTAGATCACTGGGGGCCATAAATGGTATGGGGACTAGAGTGGAATATGAAATGGCAGGAAATGAGGCCAGAGTGTGAGGATTGCTCAACATAAACCTGTCAGGGGTTTAGACATTATCCCATAGTCATGAAGGCATCATCGAAAAATTCTCCCAAAGTTTCATCTTTTACTTCTACAGATTGGTTCAAGTTGGGTGAAGAATAAATAGGACCCCTTTGAAACGTCTTTCTGAAAGAATACATTGAGGGAAGTGTAAAACAATGCATTGGTATACATTTGTGTGTATGTGAATAAACATATATATCATACATGCATATATGCATATCACGTACTGTATCATGTATATAGTATGCATACATATATACATATAAGATATATGCATATGTATCTGTATAGATAAATAGATAGATATGGCAATGCTTTCTTGTAACCTTTTACAATAGTCATGGACTTTAGCCATATTGAATTAATGTGCATCATTCTTACACTTATCATTGTAAGCAACGCTAAAGGAAGATAAAAATACATGAAGAAATCGTTTTCAGGCACTGGACAACAGAGTGCAAAGCTATAATCTTGAGAGCAGGGAACACACAAGGTAAGTTCCACATTCATATTGTGTTCCTACATGAGAATATTTTTAAATATTCCATGTAAGTAGACCCCAAACAGGAAGCATCGGTCTCACTAGAGAAAGGAAACAGAGATCAGAATTCAGACTGCTGTGGCAGCTAGAATTTATAAGGCAAGGTACTAGAAATAAGAAAACTGTATCAAAAAGACCTCCAGAAATTTCCATTGAATCTCTTTAAGTCTTTGCCCAAATACTAATCTGTATGTGAATATGGGAAGATTTGGTCAGGCACAGTGGCTCACACCTGTAATCCCAGCACTTTGGGAGTCCAAGGCAGGCGGATCACCTAAGATCAGGAGTTTGAGATCTGCCTGGCCAACATGGTGAAACCCATCTGTACTAAAAAAAATACAAAAATCAGCCAGGCATGGTGGCAGATGCCTGTAATCCCAGCTACCCAGGAGCATGAGGCAGGAGAATCACTTGAACCTGGGAGGCGGAGGTTGCAGTAAGCCCAGATTGTGCCACCGCACTCCAGCCTGAGTGACAGAGCAAAACTCTGTCTCAAAAAACAAACAGACAGACAAAAAATGGCAAGATTCACCAAGGACTGGCATAGAATAACTACATGCAAACTGTGAGCTGATGAGCAATCACAGAGGTCACACAGTAGATGGAGATCATATTTCCAGAGTAGATTGTCCTCAGTGAACACCGTTGCCATGAATGTAAATCTTCAGAAAAGATACATGTTGGGGGTAGTGCTACTACTTTAATCATAGAGTAAGGATTACTTGAAAGCCTGTCGCATCTGAACTAATATCAAGCCTTGACAAGACCTAGCTGATCTGCTTGTGTGTGAATTAGCTGAATTGCAGACAGACAGACAGACACACACACACACACACACACACACACAGAGAGAGAGAGAGAGGCTGTTAGAGGCTTTAAAGGAAAACAGCAAAACCCAGGCTGTCAACAATGTAGAAACCACAAAATCTAAATAATCAAAACTTACTAGTCATGTAGAGGATCCAGAAGATATAAACCATAAATGAAGGGAGGGGAAAAGTAAACAGAAAAAGAAAATAGATTACACATATATTGGATGGAGTAGATACGGACTTTAAAGTAGCTAGAATAAATGTACTCAAAGCTGTAAAGTACAAGATGAGCATGATGAATAAACAGATGAGGAATCTCAGCCAATCAAAATAATTATTTTGTAAAAGGGAGCTAAAGGAAAATAAAATCTAGAAATAAAGAATACAGTATCTGTAATTAAAATGTAATTGAAAAGTTTACTGAATGACCTTCATCTGTAATTAAAATGTAATTGAAAAGTTTACTGACTGACCTTCATAACATATTAAATACTACAGAAGGACAGATCAGCAAGCTTGATGAGAGATTAATAGAAAACATCCAAACTGAGTAACTAAGAGTGAAAAATACTTTAAAAAATGGATCCTCTGTAATCTGTGGGAAAATATCAAGTGGATTCTTATTGTAAGTATACTTGGAGTCTCAGCAGAATATAAGGGAAGAAACATAAATTTTTTTAAATGATCAAATATTTCACAAAAGCAAATGAAAATATCAACCACAGATCCAAGAGATTCAGTGAATGCCTGGAAGAATAAACACACACACAACAAACAAACGTAGGATAAAATAGTCGAATTTCTGAAAATCAAAGATAAATGAAAATCTTAACAGCAATGAGAATAAAATAACACTGTTTAGAAGGTAACAATAATAAGATTCACTGCTGAGTTCACATCAGAAAGAATACAAGCCAGAAAGTAAGAAAAAGGTACATTTAAACTACTAAAAGTAAAACAGAACAAAACCTATTAATCTAGAATTAGATATGCTTCAAAAATAAAGATGAGATAAAGACATCTTCAGATAAGTTAGAGCTAGGAAAATATGGTACCAGTAGGTATGCACTACAAAAAAAAAATGTTAAAAAGATTTCAAGCTAATGCCACATTGAAATTCAAACCTACAAGAAGAAATGAAAAGAATTGTAAATGATAAATATGTTGATAAATACAAAACACTACTTTTTCTTTGAATTGCTTTAAAATACTTTTTAAAAGAAAGATGATCGGTGGCTCATGGCTGTAATCCCAGCACTTTGGGAGGCTGAGACGGGCAAATCACAAGGTCAGGAGTTCGAGACCAGCCTGGCCAACATGATGAAACCCCATCTCTACTAAAAATGCAAAAAATTAGCTGGGCTTAGTGGCGGGCGCCTGTAATCCCAGCCACTCAGGAGGCTGAGGCGGAAGAATCGCTTGAACCCGGGAGGCGAGGTTGCAGTGAGCAGAGATCACGCCACTGCACTCCAGCCCGAGTGACAGACTCCATCTCGGAAAAAAAAGAAAGATGACAGTATATTGTGGGTCTTAACACATATGTAGATGTAAAAGATACAACAACAGTAGCAGAAATGATGGAATGGTAAATGTAATTACGTTTATTACAAGTTTCTTATGTGTCTGTGAAATGATAAAAATTATTTTAAATGGGTATAAATAAAAGGCAATAAATTAAGTATGATAGACATCTGAAAAATATTCAAATATTTGGAAATTTAACACACTTCATAAACAAACCATGAGTCAAAGATGTCACAAGGGAAATGAGAAAGTATATTGAACTGAATGATATGAAAAACACAACATACCAATATTTGCAGAATAGAGATAAAACATTGCTTAGAGGGAAATGTATAGCTTTAGATGAATACATTATAAAATAAGAAAAGTTGATAATTAAAGCTCTAGAATTTCTAAGAAACTCAGAGAGAGAAAATTAAAGACAGTGAAAGAACGAAATAATAAAGAAAAATGGAAATCCATGAAATAGGAGGTGGTTAAATCAAGAGAAAAATCACTAAATGCAAAAATATATTATTTGAAATAAATAAATAAATAAAGTTGATAAACCCCTAGGTAGATTAATTCAGGAAAAAATCCTAATATCCAATATCAAGAAAATAGGATCTTCAATAAAAGAGATTACCAATATCAGAACAAAGGAAATACATTACTATAGATTCTACAAATATTAAGCAATAATAATGAAATATTATGAGCATGGTGCCAATAAATGTAATAACTTAAAATGCCAAAAGCACGAACTATGAAAGAAAACATTAAATAAATTGTATTTATCAAAATTAAACTTGCTGCTCATAAAAAGTCATTGTTAAGAAAATTAACATGCAAACCAAACACCAGAAGAAAATATTTGCAATACAGATTCTGACAAAGGACTTGTATCCAGAGAATAAAAAGAATTCATACAAGTCAATAACAACAACAAAAATAAACGTGTCTCCAGATGCCAAAATGGATTAGAACTGCTAGAGATGTATTGGTTGAAGTATCTGTGAAGATAAACTGGTGGGGGAGTGGTGGCACACAAACAAGGCAAGACATCTAACCCAGGGCAATTCTGATACCTGTCCAAGATAAGAAGGAAAGAAAAAATTGCCTAGGAAGAGCCTCAAATTGCAACACACTATGAGAATATTTTATCAGGCTGATGAACAATCTTTAAGCAAAAGTTGCCCTTTAGAGGAATCCTTGTTAGGTGGACATAGGTTAGACTTGCACTCCCCAGTACTTAGGCACTGGTTGAAAGCAGCAATGGGAAACTGTCAGTCAATTATATTTCCCAAAATAAGCTTTCTCAAAGGAGATCTGAGCAGCAAATTCCCATGGTTGTCAAATCATCCAGTTTAAAGAAATAGACAAAAGAAGTAAATATTTCACAAAGGATGATATACAAACGGCCAAAAAGAAAATAAAAAATTACTCTACATCATTATTCGTGAGGAAATTACAAGTCAAAACCACAATAAGATACCACTGCATACCCATTAGAATGGCTGTAAATAAAAATGTTGACAGCACCAAATACTAGTGAGGATATGGAGCAGCAATAACCCTCATATATTACTTGTGGGAGTATGAAGTGGTAAAACCAGTTTAGAAAATTGTTTGTCAGTTTTTTATAAAGCCAAATGTATACTGACTCTATGATCTAGCAATTTCGCTCCTAGGTATTTACCCAAGAGAAATAAAAACAAATGTCCATAAAAATATTTGTTTAAGAATGTTCGTAGCAACTTTATTCATAATAGTCTAAAATGGAAATGGCTCAAACATCCATTAATGGAATATTACTCAGCAATAAAAAGGAATGAACTATTTATGTACACAATAACGTGGATAGAGCTCAAAAACATTTTGCTAAGCAAAAGAAGTCAGACACACAAGAGTACAAAGTGTGTGACTCACTTACATGAAATGATAAACAACATTTTTTGTAATGATAGGAAATAGATCAATGCCTCAGATAAGAGGGTACAGTAGTTCACTGAGGAGGGGCATGAAGAAACTTTCTTGAGTGGTGGAAATGTTTAGGCTTTATGAGAGCTTCTATATTCTTTGGAAGTCATGAAATGCGCATGAAGAGAGCTGTGAATGTGTATGTGTGTGTATATATATATATTTATATACACACACATATGTATATATTATCCACCAATTTAAAAAAAACTTAGGTACAACCCTAGCCATAAACATCTAGTAGAGTCAAAAGTTTGCATATTACACTAAAATATTCAAAGAAAAGGGAAACTCTTTGTCTCATGATCTGTTCTTTCTCAAGAATTCCCCTCCCACAGCTCTCTAGGTAGCTGGGAAATTTAGAACTAGAAATTTACAGTATCTCAATATTTTTTCCATGTTAGTCTCTTTTCAGATAAAATGTTGGCGATATATATACACACACATATATATACACACACACACACACACACACATACATATATATATATTTTTTTTTTTTTTTGAGACAGAGTCTCGCTCTGTCGCCCAGGCTGGAGTGCAGTGGTGCGATCCTGGCTCACTGCAAGTTCCACCGCCTCCCGGGTTCAAGCCATTCACCTGCCTCAGCCTCCCTAGAAGCTGGGACTACAGGCGCCCGCCACCACACCCGGCTAATTTTTTTGTATTTTTAGTAGAGACGGGGTTTCACCGTGTTCACCAGGATGGTCTCGATCTCCTGACCTCGTGATCCGCCCGCCTCGGCCTCCCAAAGTGCTGGGATTACAGGCTTGAGCCACTGTGCCCGGCCGGTAATGTTGGATGTATTTTAAGTTCACCTTCCTCTTCAGGATGGCTTAAAGTTTTCTTTATTTCTGGCTGCTCTTTTGCTTTAGGTAAGTGTTTCATCTTATAGTGTCCTGAACCCTCCCTGTTGTTTATCCTGAGATGATTTCTGGATCCAATGGCAAGGCTTCTTTGCACACTCTCGAAGCAGAGAGAAAAGGTGTAAGTTCCAGCAGATGTCCCTGGATCCTCTCTTATCTTTACTGGGAAGAGTCCGGTCTGTTCTGATACCTGAACTGATCACTGCTGAGGTGTTATTGGCCACATCTAGAGCAAGGTGCTGCTGTTGAAAACTGGAATCCATGGTTGTGGTCATATGTCCCTGTTTGGAAAGCCCCTAAATACAGTGCTGTCTCTCAGCTTCTCAGTATCCCCTCAGCGAGGCTCATGGAAACTTCTGGATTGATTACCTGACAGATAGCTGCAGAAAGCCCTATCTTTCACTTGTTTATTTCCTCCCAGTCATCACTGCTCTGTATAACCCCACACGATATTGAAAGTAGCCTTGTGAGGAGACTTACCCTGAAAGCATATGACCTTCTTCTACTATCCCCAAGGTTGCTGGTGACTGTCTCCTCTCTACATCCTCCCACCATATTTTTAAATTCTTTCATGTCTATCTGGATATTTCTGACTCATCTCCACCCACATCTTCTATTTTCTAACTGCTGTATGTCCCCTATGTCATATCGTGAGTTCTTTCTACTCCCTTTGTTCTAATTGTCTAGGACTGACACTAGTTATGAAAGGTACAAGCCAACCTGGAACAAGAGCTCACCATGAAAAAAAAAAAAAAATTGCTGCACATTGCCCTAGTATTATCAAAATATAGTCCCATTACACACAAAATATTCAGTTCGGTGTCTATCTTTTTAAGTTGGACAGTCAAACTAGTTTTACTGGGTTTTATTTCTCTTCTATTTTTCTGGTCAGTTCTCCTCCAGGCTTGCTAGCTCTTTAACCAGTAGCAGACAGGGTGGCAAAAAGAGCCACAATGTAAATCCCAGCAGGGCAGCACCTTTTAGACAATGTGATGTCCATACTAGTCTGATTAGGCTGGCAAAGTTGTGACTCAAGGTCTTTTAAAAAATGGAGGAGAGAGAAGAGGAGTACTAGGCATGATTACACAAACTTAAAGTAGGAAATTAAATTCACCAGCATCAAGTGAAAAAATCTCAAGATGCTTAAAGATTGAAAATGGAGACATTTTTACTATAACAGTTACCTGAGGGTACTCTCCTTATGGAGAGAGGGGCTTACTGGACAGAACCAACTATTCTGTATTCTCCTCACCCCATCAACATCATATAATACCCATCCCAAGTTACCATCATACTGTTCTGATATCCTCAAGGAAAATTAATCCAAAAAATTATAATAATCAAAATTAAGATAAAACATCAAAAGTAGAAAATTTCAACTACTTGCCCTGTGAAATTTTGACCAAGGCTCTACTTGTTGTGTAACAATTTAAAGATCACATATTTTTCATCATGATGTAATATAAATACCAAGAAAGGCCATATCCCCATCTTTCTCGTTTTAGCAGACAGTCATTGGCATTTCATTGTGGTACGTTCCACAGCCCTAATGCAATCACAACCAGGAGCCATTTATGAATTAAATTACTCTGGCATTGCCTAAATTTCTGTGAGAAAGCAGATTTACCCCCCTTGAATGTTATTATTTGCAATCCTGGAATTATTTGTGTTTTCAGCTAGTGAGACCGAATATAACCTTTCTGCTAAAATTCTGGCAAAAAGATGCAGCAATATATCTAACTTACACATGTGTGTTCATGTTCAATGCAAATGCCTTGGCAAGGAAACTTAGGTCAGAGGCTCCAATCAGTCATTGGAATTTGAGACTTTGACTGGACTCTGCCATAGGAACTCCTCTGTGGCCTGAATCCTTTTTGTTAGACATGTCCACATAATACCACGCAATGCCCCATTTGATCAGTTGAAGCAACTGACCAGGTCAGGTTGTTGTTTCTTGTCTTGCTTCTGTTTGTTTAAATAAAAGAACTATAGCACTGCAGTTAAAGTTGAAGTCCCTTTTGTTACCCTTCACGAGAGCATTCACTTCTCTTCCTCTCTCCCTAAGTTACCACACTCAGGAATTTACTGTGTATCCTATTTCATATGTTTATAATTTTATTACATCTATATGTGTCCCCAATACATTTTTAAATGCTATCGTATAGTCTGTATGATTCTGCAACTTTTCACCCATTCAATATAATGTTTATGAGATACACCTACGTTGATACATGTGGACTTAGTTCATTTTAACAGCTACATTTGAATTCCATCACAAGCATATAGCACAATTTATATATGCATTCTCCTATTAATGGACATTTCAGTTGTTTCCAGTTCTCCACTATTACAGACAGTGCTGCAATGGATGTCCTTGTTCAGGTCCCCTTGGTGTACATGTGCAGGAACTTTGGTAGGGAATCACTAAAGGCAGAATTTCTGGATCTTAGAGCATATGGATTTTCTACTTTCTTAGTGGATATTGACAAATTAATTTAAATTCAAGTATAAATGGGATCTTTACTATAGCTTATACAGCCCACTCCTTTTTTAAATTTTTTCATCTGGGTGTGTAATTTGTATCCCAACTAACATGGGCAGAACAGAACTCTTTTTTCCATATCTTACCCTGCAATCAAATGGTTTGTCCCCTAGGCTTTTCCATTTTCATTGATGATACAACCATCTATAAGCTCAACTGCTCAAGCCTAGAACCAGATGACATACTTATTCTCAACTTCCTCTCACTTCCCACATCCCTTTCATTTCTCGCCACCACCACCATCAACACCAGTCTCCCATCATCATTCCCGTCTAAGTCACCATCATCTCTTGTGGACCTCTATGCTAGCCCTTGACATTCTTCAGAATTTCATTCTGCTTCTCAACACATGGCAGCCAGAGTGAGTTTTTTGAAACATAAATCTGAGCCTGTCTTCTTCCTTATTTAAAATCACCCATTGTTCTTGGAACAAAATCCACACTTCTTAACCTATAAGGCCCTACATCATTTGAGCTTGTTCCCTTCTCCTAATCCACCTAGGCCCACTCTCTTGCTCCACTGCTCTCAGTCCGTGCTGGTCCTCTATGCTCACACCTGCCAAGCCAACTCCTGACTATGGATTATTATACTATTTCCTTATTATTTTATTTTTAATTTACACATAATAGTTGTATATATTTATAGGATATATAGTGATGTTTTAATACATATACTGTATAATGGTTAGATCAAGGTGATTAGCATATCCATCGTCTTAAACATACATCATTTAACATTCAATATTCTCCTTCTAGCTATTTGAAACTATATATTATTGTTAACTATAGTTATCCTACAGTGCTATAGAGCACTACAACTTATTCCTCCTATCTAGCTATAATTTTGTTTACTTTAAGAAATCTCTCCCTACCCTCTCTTCCTCCAATCCTTCCCAGCATCTAGTATCCTCTGTTCTACTTTTGATTTCTATGAGACCAACATTTTTAGCTTCTACATATGAGTGTGAGCATGTGGTGTTTAACTTTCTGTTCCCAGCTTATTTCACTCAACATAACGTCCTCCAGTTCCACTCATGTGGTTCAAATGACAGTATTTCATTATTTTTATGGCTGAATAGTATTCCATTGTGTATATACCCTTTCTTAGAGTGTTCTAAATTTTTGCTGGGCTGACTTTTTCTTGTCCTATAGGTCTCGAAATAAATATCATTTCATTGAGAGGCTGCTCCTAATCACTTAATCTATAGTAGTTCTACTGCAATATCCCACTTTAATTTTGTCAGAGTTAATCATATTTTCTTGTGTTTTGACTTGATTTATGGTATTTTTCTTATTCTTCCTTTTAGAAAGTAAACTCCATTAGAAAGGAAACTTGTCACCCAAGGTTTCATCTGTATCATCTGTAATAGCACATGGCATATAGTAGATGCTTTGTGATTATCTGGTCTGTGAGTGAGTGAGTAGTAATTCAAGAGAATTTTTCATTTTTCTATGGCTTAGAATTGTCTATACACAGACAAATATTTAATGGACATGTTTAGGTTGCTTTCATATGATAAATTTGGAGAACATATAATGTCCCTTGTTTTCTCCTTTAACTGATTTTTACATTCAACTTTCTCAAGCTTCTTTAACCAGAATAGGGTATCCCTTCTGTGGTATCCTAAAGCATTTTAATAGCCATTCCTAATATCTTCTATGGTACTGCATTGTGGTGATTTATTCAAATGTCTGTTTTCCACACTGTGCTGAGAGTTCCTTGAGATAGGCACAACGCTGGGTGCATTTCTGTATCCCCAGAGCTCAGTGACTTGAGTGAATGAATGATGGCTAAATGGATGGATAGATTAAAAATGACTGCCCAATTTTGCCATGATGGTCGGAGTCAAAATTATAAAAAATAAAAAGGAGACAAACCTACATTACTATCCAAAAGAGGGAGCAATAGAGTTATTATCACCTGGATAGTTCTCAAGATCTGCAAATTGAGCAAAGCCAGGAAATTCAAATTTTCGCCAGATAAGTCTTTGGCTTGCCAAACATATTTCTGTTTAAATCATTTATGAATCTGCTTATAGTACATGATAAACTTTTTGTTTTATACATCTCTTATTTTAGCATTCCATATTCATATAAACATTTACAAAAATCTTTCTGTGCTATGGATATTGTGTTGTGATTCTGCTGCTAAATTTGCTACTTTTTAATTAAATCAGTTTGGTTGTCATCTTACTAAGTCACTTTTTTCCATTTTTCTCCCAAACATTTATTACTAAATTTTCAAGCACACAGAAAAGTTGGAAAAATTGTACAATGAGCAATCACATATTCACCATCTAAATTCAATAATTATCTTGCCATATTTATTTTATATCTCTATATACACATATACACATGTATTTATATTTTTGCTATAAGTAAATTGTAGGAATTATGATACTTCACCACTAAATATTTCAACCCACATCTCCTAAAAACAAAAGCATTAATTTACATAATCTCAGTAGCATTATTTTATCCAGAAGATTAATAGCAATTCCCTACATCATTTAATAACTAACCCATATTTAAATTTTCTCCAGTTGACACCAAATTTTATAGATTTTTTTTTTCAAACTAGGATCCATGAAGCTCACACATTTTTCTTGGTTTTTATGTCTCGTGTCCCTTTTACTCTACAAAAGCCCCTCTCACTGAAGAGACTCGATCAGTTGCTTTCTAATAGATCTACATTCTGAATTTGCCTCAGAATTTCTCTGTGACATCATTTAGCTGTTTTCTCAACTACCTGTGTTTCCTCTTATTTAGAAGTTAAGAATAGAAGCTTGATTGGATTCAGGTTAAATATGGTTTTTTGAAAGAATACTTTAATGATGATGCTAAGTATTCCATATCTTTACAGAAAGCACATAATGTCAAGCTGCTCTATGGTTACTGATGTTAAATTTGATCACTCCATTATAAATCTAACATTTTGCTTTTACAGTGAACAATTAGTCACAATATAAACACTTAATAGAGCTGTCATCAGTGAAATGCCCACTATGTCCAGGTGAAGTGCTAACAACCCTTCATAACAATCCTAGTAGGAAGAATAACTTCACTTAAAGATGAAGAAACTGAGGCTCCAATAGGAGAGAATCTGCTGTCAAAGCTATATCCCCTACAACACTAATGGATGTATATGGAGGAGGCAATGCAGTATTTTCTAGTTCCTAATCAGTTTCCCTGGTTTACCTAAGAACAACCATGGTCAGACATGGTCAGAAAATAGTAATTATTCTTTTTCTGAAATGAGTAGTTGAGGCTTTTTAACTAAAAACTCTTTAAAAATAACTTTCGATAGTTTAACTCTTATTTCAGCACTTTCTACACACAAGTGTTTACTTGTATGCACTTGAATGCATGATTGATTATTTATTTTTTGGGGGGGCGGGGGTGAGGGATGCAGAGTTTCCCTCTTGTTGCCCAGGCTGGAGTGCAATGGCGCAATCTTGGCACATGCAACCTCCGCCTACTGGGTTCAAGCGATTCTCCTGCCTCAGCCTCCGGAGTAGCTGGGATTACAGGCGTGTGCCACCACACCTGGCTAATTTTGTATTTTTAGTAGAGATGGGGTTTCGCCATGTTGGTCAGGCTGGTCTTGAACTCCTGACCTCAGGTAACCCGACCACCTCAGCCTCCCAAAGTGCTGGGATTACAGGCATGAGCCACCACGCCTGGCCGGTTGCTATTGATAGAAGTAGAAATTAACATTTTATCTTACATAGTTATTCACATTAAACCACAATTGTGGAAACCCATCTTCCTACTTGAATTTGGTAGACAGGGAATAAGGAACATAAATGATACTATCTTCCCCTTATAGCCATGAGAATTGTAGAAATCACAGGAAAATCTATCTCAGGTTTCAATGATAATAAAAGTATTAATTACCACAATTATATAAGCATTCTCTTCCATCTTTAGGGGGAAAGAAGACACTCAACATTTCAGATGCAACCTTTTCCTTTCCTTTTCCCTCACATGGACTCTACCTTAAAAAAGAGCCTTCCCGGCCAGGCATCATGGCTCACACCTGTAATGCCAGCACTTTGGGAGGACGAGGCAGGCGGACCACAAGGTCAGGAGATCAAGACCATCCTGGCTAACACGCGAAACCCAGTCTCTGCTAAAAATACAAAACTTACCCGGGCATGGTGGTGGGTGCCTGTAATCCCAGCTACTTGGGAGTCTGAGGCAGGAGAACTGCTTGAATCCGGGAGGTGGAGGTTGCAGTGAACTGAGATCCCTCCAATGCACTCCAGCCTGGGCGACAGAGCGAGACTCCATCTCAAATTAAAAAACAAAGAAACAAACAAAAAACAGCCACCCCATGAGTTATAGCCTCTGAACTGTAAATATCTGGGGTCCTGGCAGAATATACAGGGTGGAAGGTAGAGAAGTTGCAAGGGGCAACTGTTGGCTGAACAAATCAAGGAATAATTTCTATTATGTAAGAATTTACATACTTAAGTTTTAAAAACAAAATCCTTATACTTAGAAAGATTGGGAAATACCAGACTGGTCTATACTCAATGTCTTCATCTTTTGCTCAATTCCAGACAGTCTGGCTTCTGCCCCTATCAACTGCACTTACAACTGTTGAGTCCTTATATTACTTGCCTTTTCTGTAACCTTTAATTATGTTGCATGCTCCTTACTTGGATCTTGCTCTCTCTCTTCTTTTGGCATTCCATCATGTTCTACTCTCCTGGCCTTTCTCCTATTTTTCTGACCATTCTTTCTATAACTCCTCTGCCAGAATTCTTTTTCTCTGCCCATATTGCACACACTCGTATTCCCTGGGGTCATGTTCTTGGCCATCTTCTCAGTTTGCATGTTTTTCCTGAATGATCTCACCCCTGCTGTGGCTTCAACCATGGCTTGTGCCTGGATGAATCTCAACTCTATCTTAGGCATACAAATTTCCATACTTCTCTCATGGACGACAGACTCATATGCATAACTTTCTATGGTACGTATCCACTCTAGAACCCCAAGGAAGTTTAGCATGCCCCAAACTAAACTTAACACATTCCCTCCTTCCATCCTCCAAGTTGCTCCTTCTCCTTTTTTTTTTCTTGACAGAGTTTCACTCTTATCACCCAGGCTGGAGTGCAGTGGCATGGTCTTGGTTCACTGCAACCTTCTCCTCCTGGGTTCAAGCAATTCTCTTTCCTCAGCCTCCCAAGTAACTGGGATTGCAGGCATGTTCTACCACGCCTGGCTAAATTTTTTTGTATTTTTAGTAGAGACGGGGTTTTGCCATGTTGGCCAGGCTGGTCTTGAACTCCTGACCTTAGGTGATCTGCCCATCTCGGCCTCCCAAAGTGCTGGGATTACAGGTGTGAGCCACTGTGCCCGGCCTCCTTTTTCCTTTATTTGCTTGAATGTACTACTTTTATCATATTCTCCCAAGCCAGACATGTGGGATTCATCTTTGAACCCTCTACTCTCTACCTATGAAGCATCAGAGCCTATGAGATGATGATTTAAATTCTTATTTCACCCTTCTCTTTCTCTTCCTACCTATAACCCATTGCATTACTCCATTGGGGGGCTGGGTTTCTACAAATTTTCTAACTGGTTTCCCTGTCCCAGTCTGTGTTCTCTCCCATCTCCAACAACTACCTTTCTATGGTGAAGGTGTCTACATAAACCACAAATTCGATTATGTTACTGTTTTATTTGAAACTTTGACTTGACCTCCTGTTGCCCTTGGATAAAGTTTGAATTCTTTTGCATAGCATAAAAGGTTCTTCATGATCTGCCTCCTGCCTCCCTTCTAGTGTCATGTCTCAGCACAGCCTCCTTCTGTCATATTGAACTACATATTATTTGAATAGGGAGCATTAAGTGTGTAAATTCTCACATAATAGAAATTGTTCCTTGATTTGTTCAGCCAACAGTTGCCCCTTGCAACTTCTCTACCTTCAAACCTGTGTATTCAGCAAGATACACAAAACACATCTTTGTTTTTCTGCTTCTGCACATACTTCTCACTTTTGCTGAAGTGTCTTTCCCAACTTTTCATGCCTAACTCACACATGTCCTCCAAGATTAAGTTCAGATGTCACCATATCCAAGAAGCTTAGCAAATAATCTATTTTGGCCATTTTCTCACCTACAGATTTGTCCAGATACAAGTAACTAAACATTTCCATTTTTAGCAACGATCAATCTACCATCTAAAATGCTGGATTCTTATACTACACGTATTTACTTCATGTATATGAAGGAATTTTTACTCTCTTCCCTCATTATCACTTTATATCTTGTTGGTAACAGAGTCCGGCTCTCAACTCAAAAGGCTTGGCTGAGGCCTGGTACTTTGCTAGCTCTAGACTGCACCCATCCCTGAAAAGCTAAATGCTGCCCACATTTTACAATCATTTTCCAGGCAAAACTGCCACATAAAATTGTGTAGTTTGTGCTCTACGTACATTCACAACGGAACCTGTGTGGAGATCCTGTTCCAAGCCCCTCCTTTGTAGCAAATGATCACCTGAACTTAGAATGCCACAATATGCCACTGAAGCTTCCGCCACATTAAATGAATTGGGCCCTCTTGCATGATGAGATTGTTCAGTTTTAAGCCTTGTTGGCATTTCTTTAGAAAATTATATTTCGTTTAAATAGTTGGCTAGCCCTCTCAGGGATGAGCCTGTGGCCAGCAAGATATAGCATTGTGTGTTAAAACAAAGAAACTAACGAAAACAACTTGCATTTTGAAGTCAGCCAGATCTGGGTTTAAATTCTTGTTCTGCTAATTGTGTAGCCCTAGGCAAGCTTCTTAACCTCTTTGATCCTCATTTTACTTCTTTATTGGACAGTAAAACTTAACTTACAGGGAGAGCATAGTATTAAATAAGTTAATATATGTAGACCACCCAGCGCTGACCCTGACCAGTTTATGTTTGCTCTTCCTCCTCATTGCAGAGGAAACGCACAAGGTGCTTTGTGGCACAAGGTGCCATAGATCAAGGTGCAACAAAGACACATATCCATTTACTTGACAATTTTGTCTGTGTACTCATCTCATCTAGATATCTATGACATCCAGGGCACCAAAGAGGACATTGGTTGTATATTTTCTAGTGAAAACTCCTAGGTTCAAAGGAAGAGGAGCTTCAGGCTAAAGTTATTGCCATTTACATTTTTTCATTTTGCTGCAATATTCTCTTGCTTATTTACTGTTTTCATTGTGTAAGTTCTTAGCAAACGTTTGATTTCTCTCAGCTGCCACTGTGTCTCCCACTGCCATTGCTACTATAAATACTGGGACTAATTGATTGGAGGAATGAGAGACTTTAGGATTCTCTTGTCTGTAATAATTCAAATTATTTTTTTAAAAACACAAAGTAAAGCAGTCCAGACTAGAGATTCTTGAAGACACAGGGTCCACAGGATCAAAAATGGCATTTGGGAGCAGTAAGGGACAATGTTCCAGGGTTTTGTGAGCAAGCTGGTGGTAGAGCTGGAAGGTTGTTTCAGCGGCAAATGGAATGTGTTTCCTCTGTGGAGAGAATAACTATCATTCCTTTGAACTAGTGTTCCAGGTAAATCTTTGAACAATTCATTTGAGAAAACCTAACAAGGTTTTTAATAGTTAAACCTTCTCAGAAGAACCCCGTCCAGTGTTTTCCTGCCAGACCACGCTGCCGCGTGAGAGGAGAAACTAACTTATGTTAATGTCCAAAAGGCTGGGCTCTGGGAAAATAAAAGAAACCAAAAGATGAAAAGATGAATGTCAAGAAAGCCATGAAGGAGTTTTCCAGCTAGTTGAATTGCTTATGCCAACTTCAGTCCTGATTCCATACTTAGCATGAAGAGGCAATGAACTCAGTGGGAAGGACATGAATTTGCTGAGACAGAGGTAATGAGTTGGAATCCCACCCCCCAGCACTATGGCAGTTGCTAAAGCTGTGCACAGATAGTCTGGTTCTCGCTCCTGGGTTGCAGCCTAAGTTTGACCAATGACATGTGAACACAGTAAGGCGAGTCACGTCTGAATGACAGATTTAAGAGCAGATGCATCCTCTTTCTTTTGCTGTTATGACACCCAATATGCCAATTCTTGCTTCCCTGTTAGCTTTGGGCCCCAGAGTGCGGAACATGATTGTGCAGAGCCAACCTCCCAGGGACTCTCAATCTCACATTCAAGTAGCGTAAGAGGGAAGTAAACTTTTATTATTTGGTGTCCCAAAGACATTGGGGTTGTTTGTTACTGCCACATAATTCAGTCTACCCTGATGAATACAAACACTTTCTGCAGATTATTGAGCAAAACTCTGGCTCCTTTAAACATCAGGTTTCTCATTTCTCAAATGGCAGTAACTATAAAAATAGCTACACTCATCCAACGATCTAAAATTTGCACATCAACAGTAAATCCTTTTCACAATGGCAATTCTTTTCCTTGCCAGATCTCCATTAAAAAGGATGGAAGAATTTGTCTTCCCAAAGTGACTTCAGAACATATTTCCTTCACAAAGGCTAGCCTTGGATGATGAAGAATAGTACCAAATATAACAAAAATCTCCAATGAACTTTATCATCAGGCTTTCATTAAGGAGCAGAATCCACTGCTTAAACATTAGCTAGTAAAATCTGAGTCTTAAAAGTAAAGAATTTTATAGTTGAAAGGTGTCAGATCCAAGAGATTTGCATCTGATTGACCAGCCAAGTAGGAGTTAATAGAGCAGCAGAACATCTGGTCAGAATACTTTCCTGTTCCCAAACCTGAGAGGACATCTTGCTACCTGCAAGGCTCTGTGAGCCAGAGTACAATCAGGAAGCTTGAGCCTTCCATCTTGCACTATTAAATATCTGTCCTCACTGCTCCCCACTATTGAATGTCATTCTTTGCATTACATGTATATGTCTGTGTCCCTTAGTAGACGAAATTTCCAGACCACCTTCTTGTCCTATGGGCAGTTCCTATTACAGTATCTATCATGGATGGTCACTAGGTCAGACTTTAAGCATTTCCTGTGAATGGGGACCTTACTGCATCCCAAGACTTTTCTATCTGTGAAAAGAGTATCCTTATTTTACATACCAGAACAGACCTCTTTAGAATGCTCTCCTACTTTGAGTCGCATCTCCTAAAATAAAGCAGAATACTTCTGCACTCTCTTCTAGGGAGATTAGGAAGACAATTTTCATGTTGACCTTTAATCTTCAACTCTCTTCATGGGCTCTAATGTCTAGACATCTTATCACATTTATCAGGTCTGGACTCTAGTTTTCACAGTCCCTCTTAAAATATAGTGCATAGACCTAGTCTGTCAAGTAACGTGCAATTACTTTGGTGCAGAAATAGCCTCTATTATGGTAAATGTTAATTCTTCAATGACTGACAAGATTTCTAGCTCATTACAGAGACTCGACAAATAAAACTAAATAAATGTGTAAGTATAAACAGTGCCCTCTGACACGGTCTATGCCAGTTCATCGGAGCCCACATCTTTTTATCATGACCACAGACCTCTGTCCCACCAGTTTTCACTGCGCTTCCTTTTCCATGCGTGACCACACAGGAAAACATCGGACTGTTCTGTGTCTTATCAAGCAGTAGACTGCATGTGAGGCTACACTCAAGATCATCTTCCTAAGCACTCTATGCAACTGCTTTGCTGACCTCCTCCCTGCTGTCGTACCCTAGGAACTATCTCAGGACCTGCCACATCCCTGGGCAACCTAAGTGGAAAGTAGGGCCTTTCCCTGGCCTAAAAAATTCTACGAGGTCTGTCCCCTGCCTTCTCTAGACTCATCTCATTTCATCCACACACCTCCACCCTGCACCTGTGCTCCAATCACACTGCTGTCTTCTAGCTCCTTGACGATGACGTGTTTCTTTCTGCCTCAGGGCCTTTGCACATGCTGTTCCTTCTACCTGAAAAAATCTCTCTCTCCCCTTCTACTCCCCTTCATCTAGTTAACCCTTGCACACATCTGCACTCAAACATCATTTTCTCAGAATAGTCATGCCAAACCACCACTCTATGGCTGGGTGTTATTTGGTCATCCTAGCATTGTATACTTTTCTTTCAGAGAATTAATCATAGTTGGTAGTTATGCAGTTTTTATTTTCATCTCTAAGTTTTGCGAGTGCAGAAACTTTACTTATCTTGATCATTGAGTGGTACTCAGTGTCTAAAAGAGCACCAGACATGTAGTAGACACTCAAGAACTATGTGTTAAAAGAATGTGTCTGCAACTTTCTCCTTAACTTGCAAGCTGCATGAGGGTCGATGGTGTTATTTTTGCAGCTCATTGTGTGCCTTAGGGAGGACCTATACAGTAGCTGGCACAAAGTAGGTACTCAATAATGTAAATAAATAAAGAAGGAAGGCAAGATGAGGGGAAGGAAGAACAGGATGAAGAGACATAACTAGTAATAACACCTCCTTTACTCTCAGAAGTGTCTTGGTTTGGACAATAAATTACATGGCCACCGTATTTATGTCTTATTAATGTTTCAAAGATATTTTTTAGGTCAGAGAGCAAGGTATATGAAAGAAATTAGGACTTGGAAATGTGCCTTATCTCTACAGAGGAGTTACAAGGCAGTCAGGAAGCCAGATAGGACAATTCCATTTCTTATGGTCCCTAAGAAGTCACAGGAGTCTTAAGGGTGTTCTGAGTCTCAAAATGGGCTGTCTCTATCCACCTGCTTGTGGAAGCTCAGATCTGAACTTGATTTCTTTTTTATAATATCTCCAAAACATTTCCCTACCCTATAACA
>NW_012108252.1:1993683-2005958 GCF_000951045.1 Mandrillus leucophaeus
AAAAAAAAAACAGAAAGAAAAAGACAGATGTATGAGTTCATTTGGGCTGCTATAACAAAATAACATAGACTAGGAGGCTTATAAAAGGTTTATTTCTCACAGTTCTGGAGTCTGGGAAGTCCTAGATGAAGGCACTTGCAGATTTGGTTTCTGGTCTGGGCCTTCTTGCTGTGTCTTCACATGGTGGAAGGGGTGAGGGATCTCTCTTGAGACCTCCTTTATAAGTATCCTACTCCTGTTCATGAAGGCAGGGTCCTTATGGCATAATTACCTTCCAAAGCCCCAACCTCCAAATGCCATCCGTGAGGGATTAGGTTTCAACATAAGAATTTTTTTTTTTTTTTTTTTGAGACAGAGTTTCACTCTCATCGCCCAGACTGAAGCGCAATGACGCGATCTCGGCTCACTGCAACCTCCACTTCCCAGGCTCAAGAGATTCTCCTGCCTCAGCCTCCTGAGTAGCTGGGATTACAGGTGCCCGCTACCACACCTGGCTAATTTGTGTATTTTTAGTAGAGATGGGGTTTCACCATGTTGGCCCAAAGTGCTGGGATTACAGGTGTGAGCCACCGCACCCGGCCAACATATGAATTTTGAGGGGGCACAAATATCCAGTCAATAACAGGGGAAAGCAGAGAAGAGAAATATGTGACTTTTTATGTTTTCACCATTCTCCAAAAGTCATGGCTTCTGACCTGAAACCTTCCCTGTAAGTCTAGTTCATATTCCCTAGGACAAGCCTGATGAAAATCTTGAAAGAGAGAGGTATGTTTGAGCCCAGATCTAAAGAAATCAAAACTATTCTGTCTTGTCCGTCTCCCTCACCTTATAGTAAAGCTTTCAAAGCTGAAATTCTGAACTAGTTTGTTATCCAGTTTAATAGAGAACAGAGTTCATTCCTGACACTTAAGTTCTGGGAACCAACATAGTTCTCAGCGTCCAAAATCTATCTCCCAGTGTCCAATGTAGATTTTTTCCCTCAAAACTTCTTGCTACCCTGGACTTATCTCTCTATGAACTATAGTGATAGTTTACTGTAGCTAGGGTGCCCAATGGGAGTCACTTAGACCCATTCCTTTCACATTCCAATGTGAGTTGCTGAGCACATTCAACAGGAGCAGATACTTTCCATACACAAACACACACATGCACACACACACACCCCTTACCAATGTGTCTCAGTTCCTTTGAATATGAACACATATATGCTTGCATTTAACCATAGGAATGTTTATAGGAATAAATGTTGCCACTCATAATATATAGACCTGGTTCAGCAAACGTATATATCTACATTTTATTCATTTATGAGTATATCCATTCATTCATTCATTCAACACATATGTATACCAAGTGTTTTCTGAACCTAGCTCTGTTCTAGTTGCTTAGAACATTAGTGGACAAATATAGTTTGTTTCATGAACAAACCAGAAAAATAGCCCTGTCCCTCCTAGAGTTTACATTTCAGCTGGCGGGGGGTGGGGGTTGATGGAAGGTGGAGAGAGTAATGATAGAAAGTAAACGTAATAAATAAGTATATGATATGATATCTTATAAGGTGATAAGTGCTAGAATAAAGCAATTTAGATAAGCACATGGGCTGGAATGAGTGGGCTGCAATTTTAAATAGAATGAGTGGTTATATAAATTTCATTGAGAAGCTAATATTTGAACAGACATTTAAAAGAAGTGATAAAATAGTCCTCAAGATATCTCATGGCTTTGGTGTCTTCTCCAGTCTCATGACTTAAGATCCATAGTCTGGTGGATCTGGGATGGGTATTTCATTTACAGGGAGCAACCAGTACAAAAAACTCTAAGGTGAGGATGTACTTGACACTTGTGGGATGGCAGGGAATAGTCTGGAATATAATGATGGAGGGAGAATTATTACAGTCATAGGGGAAATAGTCAGGGATGATGGGGACCAGATCATGTAACTCACATGGATATTATATATAGATGCTGTGTATGTATGTATGGTACACATACCTGGATATGTTTGTAGTTCTACTCTTAAATGTATTTTTAGACTTACATGTATTTTCATATAAATACCTGTTGTAAATGTGTAGAGAAATATAGTGTGTTATATTTGCATGACACCATCTATTTGATTATGCAGATATATGTTTTAGCTATCTATGCTAATAGATGTTCACTCATGTATCTATTGTGCAATTGAGTGCACACATGTATTTATGGAATATGTGTAGCATCCTGTACACGTGTGTGCATGTGTACTTATATACTATACTACTGTACATGTCTGCTAATAGCCTGCATCATTTCAAATGACAGAAAAGTCTCGTGGGTGTGAAATTTTGTGAAATATCCATGCATTCATGGGTTCTCTCTGCAGACACCTGCCAGGAGGCAAAAACCCCACGTCATTCCTCCTGACCATTCCTTCTCCAGAGAGAACCTTGTTTCCTGGCAGAAAGCATCAGTGCTAAAACTAGCGAATACCAACAGGTTTCAAAGACTATGGATCTTAAGTCATGAGACTGGAGAAGACACCAAAGCGATGATCATTTGATTCTGGAAGAACATGTAAAGGGTTCTAGGACATCAATAAACCACTGGCCTCATTCTGGTGTTTGGCCATTTAACACAGGAGTTAAAAGTGCCAGCCTGTTCTTTGCCATATCCTACAAGATAATTTCTTTTCTTTTCTTTTTTATCCTTTTTCTTCAACTTGTTGCTGGCAAATCAATTGTTGATACATTCAGATTTCAATTTGAGATTTTATTCTTAAAAAGCTTTGTGTTATAGGGTGAGATATGAGATTGTTTTTTCTCTCTCTCTCTTTTTTTTTTTTTTTCATTTTCCATACTTGCCAGAGTTGTAAACCTAAGGCCAAGTTAATTAAAGTCAATGGAGAATGTATTTTTTTTATTAAACTTTCTCTTTCTATTGATTTTTTCCTCTCATACAAATAGTACAGACTTAGCTCTCGAAATCAAAAACACCGTAGAGCAAAGAAAAGGAATAATTGGGCTCCCAAGATGATTTACAAACTCTGACATAGGATTTCAGAGGTAGCTGAGATTTCAGAGGTGGCTAAACTGGCAAGATGGTGAGAATCAAGGTGAGCTAAGGACAGACAGACCCAGCCGTGTGCCAGCTGAGGTTTGTGAGGCCAAATTCCCAGGTATATTTGGTTTATAAAAGCTGTGTTGGTTTCTCCATGGTGCAAACATGTGGACCATGGCAACAGCCTCCTAGTTTTTCTTTCCACCTTTATTCTATTCCCTGCAATCCATTTTCTATCCAGTAGCTGGATGCATCTTCCCAAGGAATAATTCTGATGATGCCATTTGTAGGGTCAAAGTCTTCAATGGCTTCCTTTAGTTCAGGGTCGGAAAACCACAGCCCATAGGCCAAATATAGCTCAATGCCTATTTTTGTAAATAAAGTTTTATTGGAACTATAAGGAAGCTCTCTCTCTCTCTCTACAGTATGAACTCAAGGATTTCTATTTTATGCAATGAGTGGTTGCATAAAATGTTACAATCATTATTTATTTTGATGGTTAAATTGTCCTAGATTTGGGACAAATCTGACTCTTAGTTCCTTTGACTTGTTACCATATTCTTTGAGCATTTTTCTATTTTCCTACTTTCTGTTGCCAAAAATGTATTGAGCTCATCTTATACTTTTCCTGCCTCAGCCTTGGAATCAACCCTTTTTCCATGGGACCTTGTTTCCTTTTAGCAAAAAATTATATTTGGAAAGCAAGATATGGGAGCCGGGTGTGCACATTGCTACTGGAATGGCATTGTTTTTAGGTCCTTTCAGCAGTAAGAAATATATGCATGTATATACATACATTATCACACATGCATATATATACATACATATATATACACATCTATGTCTATTTCTACATCTCTGTATATATATATATTTTAAAACAAAGCTATGAGTTTACTCCTTTATCTCCAGTTCCAATCTAACACTTCAGGTTTCTCTCTAGACTTCCTCTCTCCATATTTATAAATCTCTTCTCCAATTATGCTCAATATTGACTCTGATATTTTAACAAACTTGAGAGCAAGGATCTTTTCTTGCATTCGCATTCACCAGAGAGCTGCCAATGTGTTCAAAATTCAGGGACTAGATAAATCAGTGCTGTTCTTTGGTGCCTGGGCCAGGGGCAACCTTGGCTTTAGCAACAAAACTACAGACTGGAGAATTTTCAAGAAATCTGGAGGCTAGTTGTGTGCCTCACTTTCTGCATGTGACAAGAGATCTCTTTAACTGACATTACAGGCTTCTTAAAATGAGGAATGAAAAAAAATATTCTCAAAGTCTCTCTGAGACTCTCCAGAGACAGGTGCTATATAAATTTAAAGTGTAATCATTGTTGCTGTGTGGAAAAAATGTTCTCCATCCATCTTGTTCTACAATAGATGGAGAATGTTTTCCAGGATCACTGCTCTTCTCAGGCTTCTAAACAGGTAAAACAGCTAAATATTGCATTAGATGCGATGGCATCAGTCAAAATGAATTACAAACAACACTCAACTCTCATTTTTAAAATTTATTTTACTTAAAAAAATGCAGCACAACATAGGGAATACACATGAACCTGTCTTGTTACTTAAAGTAGGGAATGCTTTCAACTCAGGTCAGATGGGGCATGCTCTCTGGGGTGAAGCAATAGACAATAAGCCAGAAGTGTCGAGGTGGCCTCAACCAAAGATAACTCTGTCTTGTCTTCAGTTTGCAGCATCACAGAAAATGATGCTCTCTCCTGCCAAGTCCCATCTTTTGGAAGGAGGAAATTGATTAGGTCCTGGAGGTTTTCATAAATGCATCAAATGACTTTCTTAGCATCATCTGAAACAGTAAGTGAAGAATAAAGACTCAATCAAAGAATGCTACCCTCTCCATTTACCTAACAGCTGCTTTCTGGCCTCCAGATGTAGGTTTCTTAGAGCATGATTATTTATTGCTAGCTATATTTCAGTCCATTAAACTTAGAGACTTATATAGACATAATCTCAGTTTCAATCCCTGCCTAGGATCAGACAGAATAGCCAACATAGAAGGACCTTTAGGAATCTTCTTGTCTAATTGCATCTCTTTATAGATGAGAACACTTTATAGATAAGACTTGTCCAAAACAAGTTCCACTCTACCATGCTTTACTTCCTCTCCCTTGTGATTTGGCCTCCTGATTTAAAAGCTGTATCTTGATTAGAGGTCAGCTCTGGGTTAGCTACTTTTCAAGATATCACAGTTCCTCAAAACAATTTTTGATTAAGAGAAAATGATATACTAAGATTTTGCTCTCACTTGGTCTCAAACTGCATGCTTGGCCTAATGGAAAATGCATTAAAATGACTCTTATTCTAACACTGCCACCAACCAGTTGAGTGAGCCTAACCTTTCTGAACCTTAGTTTCCACATCTTTGAAATGACGGTATTGGATTAAAATATCCACTCATTCCCCAAAAACTTATTGAACAAAATAGAAATCCTTCCCCTACCTACTTTATTTGGCACCTGACCTTGGGCAAATTACTAAACCTATCTGTAACTCAGTTTTCTCATCTGTATAATGAGGAATAATAGTTCATTGCACCTACTTCATTGCTTTATTGTGAGGATTGAATGAGATGCCCACACAAAGCACTTACAACAGTAATTGGCATATATGGCAAGTGCTCAATAATTGCTTGCTGCTATTATTGTTATTATAGTTATCATTATTATTATTACTACTATTCTTTCCCTGCTCCTATTCTTGGCTCATGCTGTTTCCTCTGTCTGAGTTGATCTTCCTCTCATCTGCACGTCCAAATCCTACCTGCCTTTCAGGACGCAGTTCAAATACTCTCCCAAGAAACCCTCCCTGATTCTCACCAGCTTCTTCCCTGGAACACCCACCCATGGTACACTGACATCACCATCTCATTTAAATATCATGTATACTCATCTATTATCTGTCCTTCAATGCTTCTTGATGGCAAGGTTTCCATCTGACTCATCTTTGAGTTCAAGTGGCTGGTGCAAAACCCAGCAACTTGTAGGGAATTACTAAGTATTGGTTGAATGAATGAGGTATAACATTGCTAAAATAGTATGTCTACATGGGTTGTGTAAATGGTTATATCAATCCAACCAAGAGACATTTTTTTCTAAATGTTGTTAATTAAACGCTGAGGATATAGAAACCCCCTCTCAAAAAAAAAATCTACATTACTGATCCTAAATGCTAGTCCTTAGACCAGTTCAATCTAAATCATCTTTGGAGTTCTTTAAATATGTGAAAACCTAGTACCCATCTCCCAAACATTCTTACTCAGTTGGTTTTTGTGGGAATGGAGGTGACTCAAAAATCTTTATTTTAAAAGGCTTCACAAGGGATTGTGATGTACAGCCAAAACGAGGATGCTCAAGTGTATATTATGTCTAACAACTTTCTTAAGGCTTCCTCCCCAAAATGACCGATAAATTTTAATACGCAATCATAAAGCCTGAGAAATTTTTGCTCTTTTTATGTTGTCATAATCAATGCTGTTTTTTTCCAGATTGAATATCCTAAAAAAGAATAGCAGCTTTTAAGAGGGACTATAGTGGAACAAGCAATATTCTAAGTGACAAGAGACATAGGTTCTAGAATAAACTTAGCCAAGTGTGTATGAACTTGAACAACCTCCTTTGCCTCTCCAGGTTTTAATTTCCCCATCCTTAAAATGGGAGCAATGATAACAGCAGCATGCAGCTAGTTTGGAGATTTTGAAGTCAGCTTGACTATTTAGCATTAACCCACCGTGGTGCTGCTTGATCTTGCTAGACACAAATCTGTCAGAAGTGAAAGCATCTTGAGGGTGTCTTGGAAGCTGACTGGGAAAATACGGGTTTAGCAGTACCTTTAAAATGACAGGAGCTTTTCTGCATTGTATAGAGACAGAACGAGCTTTGTGTAAACTGTGCTGTAGCACATTATTCTGAAAGCCCACTGGGGAAATGCCAATAGTAATTCAGCTCAAATTATCTCTATTAGCCATAACCCTTTCGGTTGCAAGAGACAAAAACATGACTAAAATTATTTTCGGCTAGAAGGATCGAGCAGACTTGCAGCATAGCTTTGAGAACAGCTGAAATTAAAGACATGAATGCTGCAAGTGTCTCTGCTACTCTATGTTTATTAACTTTATGTGCTCAGCCTGGCTTCCTCCACACCGCAAGATATATGGCTGTTGCTTACGTTTTCATCTCCATCTTTGCCACCAGAAAGGGATTGCCTTTTCTCTTGTTCCAATTTGGGAATTCTTGGGGAAGGACTTTGCTCTGGCTTGAGTCACGTGTCCACACCCTGAATCAAACATCTGAGGTCATGGAGAAGAAGTACACTGATTGGAAGATCCTATTAATATTGAAAAGTTTGAGGAAGAGAAGGAGCAATTGCCTCTATAAAAGGATGCTACTCCTAGAAAAATGATGGGTACTGAGAAGGCCAAATGATCAGTGCCTACTGAACTGTCCCATAGGTATTTAGGTAGATATGGGTAATAAACTTCTTGTGAACCAGCCCACTACATGGAATGCAATGTAAGGAAACACAGCTTGGTTCTGACACCAACTAGCTGTGTGACTTTGGACCTTGTAATTTGTCTCTCTGCATTTTAATTACTTGTATAAACAACGGTCTTTCCCCCGACCCCGCCTTGTGTAGGGCTCTTTGAGATTGGACAGAAGGTATTACTTATATTTACATCTTCAGGACTGAGTACAAAGTATAGCCCTTAATTAGTACCCCATGAGGTGGCTGTTTTTTAAGTTAATATCCAAGCAAAGTTTTTGATGTTGCTTACTGAGATACTTGTAACAACTAGATTTTTTTAATGAAGAAAAGGGTGAATGGAAAATAAACAAACAAGATAAAGCCAAGTGCACACCATGAAGTACTGTTAGAAAACAATGATGATACATTTGCCTTTAAGCTTCCTAAGAGTCAGAGCAAAGATGGGAGATGAAAAGACACTCTATAATTAGGGTTGCCAGATATAGAAAAATAATAACAGAAAGCCAAGTTAAATTTGAATTTCTGATTAAAATGAATAATTTTAGTATTCTATATTTATGCTGTATTAAGGATACATTTATAGTAAAAAAAAAAATTATTTGGTGTCTGTCAAAAATTTAGCTTTATCTGGATGTCCTGTATTTTATCTGGCAACTCAATCTATAATCAGGTTTTCCATACCCAAAAGATAAGGACCAAACCAGTTGTTCAGGTGAATTGAGTTTTTCCTAATACCAGATTTCTCCTAATAAAAGAGTAATGGAATGCCTAATAATACTTGGTTAGCTGAGCTTTCCTAAACTCTTGGTTTTCTCCTTTGTACAATGAAGGAGTTTGAATCAATAGCCTATAAGCTTCCTCCTTGTACCAATGTCCTGTGATTGTTTGTGATTTTTCATACCCTGGGATTATGCTTTTTGACTAGATGGCTCTGCTGCAGCCAAAAACTACCAACTGGAGTACTTTCATTTAGCTGAATTATTTACTTCACTCAAGGTGGTGACGTAGCCATGCTCTGATTCCCCAAATCTTTTGTGCCAGTTCTGGCTGGTGGCTCTTGTGCCCAACCCAAAAAGACTAGAGACAGTTGCTTTCCCTCTCTCACTCATTATACATGTGCATTTTACTGCTAACCTCCTAGGCCCAGCAGAAGCAGTGGTGACTGCAGCTTTCCTGAAGGAAGTTAAACTGAGGGCTGGAGTGTAAGTACTGCCCAGGAAGCAAAAGAAGACTCAGGGAAACAAAGCAACTAATCCTGAGTTGTTTGGCCAGTAAGTCACCGAGTGCTAACTTGTATCCAAATTCTACAGCCTTTGCACTAAGTAGCACTGTCTCACAAAGAAGCTGAAGCCCAGATCCTTGGAGAAGTTTGTTTAGTTTACCACAGTAGGACCCAAGTGAAGCTCTCTGAGTTTAGATTCATTTCTTTAACTTATTTATTTATTTATTTATTTTGAAGCCTGCATGTTTGAGAAAAGAGAGTCTGGAAAATACTTTCTGTTTGTGAAATCAAAAGTTTGTTTGTTTCATGGACCAAACTGGTAATAGTTCAATGAAAAGATGTCAGGCTTACAAGATCAGGCATCTAGACCACCCTTCCAACCTCCTCACTTGGTTTCTGTCTGCCCTGAGATGGCCTAATTCAGTAGTCAGGTAACTGTTTGCATTTCCCTGAAGACATCACTCCCTAGCCTTTGAGCCTCTCCTTACCTTTTCCAAGACCCAGCTCAAGAATCACAGCTTCTGAGAAATCTCTCCTAGTTCCCTCAAGCAGAGCAAGGCATTGTCAATAAGCTCTGAGTGCCTACAACTCTTACTACATAACACTATGATTCCTTGTTTACACATCCTTCGTCCACTAAATCATAAGGTCCTTATAAAATTTTTTGCTTTTTTATCTGTTTATTTTATATCTACATACCTCTGGCATTTAATGTAGCACCTAACATAAAGTTCGAGCTCAGTAACTATTTTCTGAAGGGAGAAAAGAGGAAAAGGAGGAATGAAAGGAGGGAGGCAGAAACGAAGAAAGAGTATTTGCATTAGTCAGGGTTCTCCAGAGAAACAGAACCAAGAGAATCTCTCTCTCTCTCTCTCTCTCTCTCTGTGTGTGTATGTGTGTGTGTGTGTGTATGTGTGTGTGTGTGTGTGTTTGTGTAGCGAGCTAGAGAGAAAGATTACAAAGTATTGGCAAACATTCGTTGATGACATAGGCCAGGTAGTCCCATGATCTGCCCACTGTGAACGGAAAAACCAGGAAAGTTGATGGTGTAATTTGAAGGCCTAAAAGCTTTAGAGAAGATGGTATAAATTCCCATCTGAGTTTGAAGGCCTGAGACAGGATCACCAAGGCAGGGAGAAGACTGATGCTCCAGTTCAAGCAGACAGGCAGAGAGGACAAATCCTCTCTTCCTTTATATTTTTGTTCTATTCAGATCCTTAATGAATGGGGTGATTCCAAGCCACACTGGAGAGGGCAATCCACTTCACTCAGTCCACCAATTCAAATGCTAACCTCTGGTAGAAACTGCCTCACAGCAGATACACTCAGAAATATTGCTCGGGCAGACATCTGTGCATCCCATGGTCCAGTCAAGTTGACACAGACATTAACCTATCACAGTTTCTGTGCAGTCTGCAGAAGAAAGGAAGCCCCTTGATGTTTTCTTTGTTTCTTCTATTATTATTCTCTTGGTGACTTCTTGTAACAGTTTCCTTTTATTTGTTTGTGGGCTTTATACATAACCAATTTTCATAAGTCCCCACTGTTTTTTAATATTGAACCATTAGGAATAGGACTTACAATTGTCTGGACTGTGCCACAAGGTCTGAATCAAGGCTGGAGATACATTGGGAGGAAATCTGTCATTATCTACCTCAGTTTTTTCTTTGGTTTGTGTCTTCTCTCTTTGTACTTTCGGACATAGGCTCAGTTAGTTGCTCATAATATAAGGATAATTGCAATGAAAGCAATTTGCCAGTGCCATTCACTCACACATCCAGTCATGTCACCAAGTGCTGCCAATTTTCCTTCATAAATATTTTCCATATCTGCTTCATCTTCCCTACCCGCCCTGCCACTGAGTTGGGCCAAGCTTTCCACCTCTCTCTTCTGAAAGATTTGCCACAGCCTCATTGTGTTCAACCAGCCTCTCCACTTCCCTACCTCTGATCTATCCTCTATCCAACCATCAGAACGAGTTTGCTAAAACTCAACTCTCAATTGCTTAATTGTCTTTACTTGTCTTCTACTAGTCTTCAACAAAAAGAACTGGTCTGTCTGAGAATAACACTGTTTGCATTGGATGAGGGTCTACCCTAATAACTTCATTTTAAATTGATAGCCTCTGTGAGGACCCTATCTTCAAATAAGGTCACATTCTGAGGTACTGGGGATTAGAAGTCCACCATATGAATGTTGCAGGGGCACGGTTTAACTCATAACATCACCCATCCAGCTTCTTTCAGACCTCCTTGTTTTTATACACATTGGTTCATTCGCTTGAGATTCTTTTCCTCCCAGCTCCTAAGCGCCACAGGTAGATTTGAATAATTAAAATCTTCTATTTTCTCTTCATCTTGTTCATCATTTTCTTGTATTCCTCTTCTATTATAACCTTTCTTTCAATGAATAATATCTATTGGTTTCCATGTCTGTCTCTCTACCTATCCTTTAGGGCAAAGATCCCCTAATTTGCCATTTTGTTCCTAGTGCCTAACAGTTTTTGGCATAGTGTGGATAATTAGATGTGTTAGAATAAATAAATTAGAATGGATGAGACACAGAAATTGACACATAAAGTGAGCCCCACAAAAAGCTCAAAAGTTATCCAAATGAAGAAAACGAGGAAGAGCTTTCCAGGACTGTCCAGAGAAGTGACATAATATGATGTGTTTATTGAATTATTAGTATATAAATTAGTGAGTTAGAAATTATAGGAAGTATGACTAGAAATGTAGGCAGAGACATATTATAAATGGCCTTGTGAGCCAAGGAGTGTGGTCAGTATCTTATACTCATTCATTCATTTTATACACACACACACACACACACACACACACACACATTTACTGACTTCCTAGCACATCATGTTAAATCATTGAAAAGTCCCAAGAAAGGAAATGACATGGCCACATTTGTTTATTAGAATATTGTTAGTTTTGGTAGCAAAGTAAAGACAGATTGAAGAGAGTCAAGACTGGAAACGGGGGCCATTGAAGAAGTTGTTGTCCTGGCCCAGGCCTGAGATGATAAATAAACCAGCACAGATATTACAGAGATTGAGAGGAGGGGGGTGAATCACAGTAATACTTCAGAAATAAAAGCAAATAAATGCGATGGCTGATTAAACAAGAGACATAAGAGAAGTTAAGGAGGAAAAGATGAATCCCATGTTTGGCTGGGTGATTGGTTGGATGATAGAGCCATCCCTGGAAACTTCAAAGATAGAAGAGAATCCAGTTGGAAATCATTGAGAGGTGGGATAGAGTAGAAGATAAAATACAGAGGAAGATAAAAGTTGAGTTGAGTTGTAAGTGTTCAAGAAATATCCCATGGGAGATAGCAGGTAGATGGCCATCTTTACCAGTCTGAAACTTGAGAGAGGTTTTGGCTGGAGATGTGGATACTATAGTCATCGATAGCCTCTGTGAGGACCCTACCTTCAAATAAGGTCACATTCTGAGGTACTGGGGATTAGAAGTCCACCATATGAATGTTGCAGGGGCACGGTT
>NW_012108252.1:2006473-2029095 GCF_000951045.1 Mandrillus leucophaeus
AGAGAGAAAGATTACAAAGTATTGGCAAACATTCGTTGATGACATAGGCCAGGTAGTCCCATGATCTGCCCACTGTGAACGGAAAAACCAGGAAAGTTGATGGTGTAATTTGAAGGCCTAAAAGCTTTAGAGAAGATGGTATAAATTCCCATCTGAGTTTGAAGGCCTGAGACAGGATCACCAAGGCAGGGAGAAGACTGATGCTCCAGTTCAAGCAGACAGGCAGAGAGGACAAATCCTCTCTTCCTTTATATTTTTGTTCTATTCAGATCCTTAATGAATGGGATGATTCCAAGCCACACTGGAGAGGGCAATCCACTTCACTCAGTCCACCAATTCAAATGCTAACCTCTGGTAGAAACTGCCTCACAGCAGATACACTCAGAAATATTGCTCGGGCAGACATCTGTGCATCCCATGGTCCAGTCAAGTTGACACAGACATTAACCTATCACAGTTTCTGTGCAGTCTGCAGAAGAAAGGAAGCCCCTTGATGTTTTCTTTGTTTCTTCTATTATTATTCTCTTGGTGACTTCTTGTAACAGTTTCCTTTTATTTGTTTGTGGGCTTTATACATAACCAATTTTCATAAGTCCCCACTGTTTTTTAATATTGAACCATTAGGAATAGGACTTACAATTGTCTGGACTGTGCCACAAGGTCTGAATCAAGGCTGGAGATACATTGGGAGGAAATCTGTCATTATCTACCTCAGTTTTTTCTTTGGTTTGTGTCTTCTCTCTTTGTACTTTCGGACATAGGCTCAGTTAGTTGCTCATAATATAAGGATAATTGCAATGAAAGCAATTTGCCAGTGCCATTCACTCACACATCCAGTCATGTCACCAAGTGCTGCCAATTTTCCTTCATAAATATTTTCCATATCTGCTTCATCTTCTCTAACCGCCCTGCCACTGAGTTGGGCCAAGCTTTCCACCTCTCTCTTCTGAAAGATTTGCCACAGCCTCATTGTGTTCAACCAGCCTCTCCACTTCCCTACCTCTGATCTATCCTCTATCCAACCATCAGAACGAGTTTGCTAAAACTCAACTCTCAATTGCTTAATTGTCTTTACTTGTCTTCTACTAGTCTTCAACAAAAAGAACTGGTCTGTCTGAGAATAACACTGTTTGCATTGGATGAGGGTCTACCCTAATAACTTCATTTTAAATTGATAGCCTCTGTGAGGACCCTACCTTCAAATAAGGTCACATTCTGAGGTACTGGGGATTAGAAGTCCACCATATGAATGTTGCAGGGGCACGGTTTAACTCATAACATCACCCATCCAGCTTCTTTCAGACCTCCTTGTTTTTATACACATTGGTTCATTCGCTTGAGATTCTTTTCCTCCCAGCTCCTAAGCGCCACAGGTAGATTTGAATAATTAAAATCTTCTATTTTCTCTTCATCTTGTTCATCATTTTCTTGTATTCCTCTTCTATTATAACCTTTCTTTCAATGAATAATATCTATTGGTTTCCATGTCTGTCTCTCTACCTATCCTTTAGGGCAAAGATCCCCTAATTTGCCATTTTGTTCCTAGTGCCTAACAGTTTTTGGCATAGTGTGGATAATTAGATGTGTTAGAATAAATAAATTAGAATGGATGAGACACAGAAATTGACACATAAAGTGAGCCCCACAAAAAGCTCAAAAGTTATCCAAATGAAGAAAACGAGGAAGAGCTTTCCAGGACTGTCCAGAGAAGTGACATAATATGATGTGTTTATTGAATTATTAGTATATAAATTAGTGAGTTAGAAATTATAGGAAGTATGACTAGAAATGTAGGCAGAGACATATTATAAATGGCCTTGTGAGCCAAGGAGTGTGGTCAGTATCTTATACTCATTCATTCATTTTATACACACACACACACACACACACACACACACATTTACTGACTTCCTAGCACATCATGTTAAATCATTGAAAAGTCCCAAGAAAGGAAATGACATGGCCACATTTGTTTATTAGAATATTGTTAGTTTTGGTAGCAAAGTAAAGACAGATTGAAGAGAGTCAAGACTGGAAACGGGGGCCATTGAAGAAGTTGTTGTCCTGGCCCAGGCCTGAGATGATAAATAAACCAGCACAGATATTACAGAGATTGAGAGGAGGGGGGTGAATCACAGTAATACTTCAGAAATAAAAGCAAATAAATGCGATGGCTGATTAAACAAGAGACATAAGAGAAGTTAAGGAGGAAAAGATGAATCCCATGTTTGGCTGGGTGATTGGTTGGATGATAGAGCCATCCCTGGAAACTTCAAAGATAGAAGAGAATCCAGTTGGAAATCATTGAGAGGTGGGATAGAGTAGAAGATAAAATACAGAGGAAGATAAAAGTTGAGTTGAGTTGTAAGTGTTCAAGAAATATCCCATGGGAGATAGCAGGTAGATGGCCATCTTTACCAGTCTGAAACTTGAGAGAGGTTTTGGCTGGAGATGTGGATACTATAGTCATCTATATAGAGAATATAACTGAAGTCACAGTAATAGATCCGTGTTCCAGAGAAAATGGATATAGTGAGAGGAAGTCGGGACTAATGATAAAACTCTAGGCTTAGTAGCAGTAATCCACTAGCTTTGGCTTTGTCCTATGTCTTAGTAACCCACATATTTGGAAGACTACAGACTTTCTAGGTTCATATTGAATATTATCATCTAGGAATACATTAGTTTATGAAAACAAATACAATCAAATCCATGACTTTGAAGAGTGATTAAAAAAAAAAAAAAACACCTTTGGTGATCTCATTTTATTTTGTTCATTTATTTTGCTGATTTTATTTTTTTTATTTGGAGTAATGCAATGTATTAAAAATATAGTTATTATTCATAAACCAAATCTCCCCAAGGAGCTCATTCAAAGTTATAATTGCAATAATTAAGTTAGATAAAACAGGTAAAGCTTATCCACCCTCTCTTTTCACCTCCATGAAAGAAAACATAAAAGTACATGGGAGTAAAAAAATCTTTACCTGGAAGAGACCCTATTCAATCATCACACAAAATGGGAGGACTGGAATCCTCCACTTTGAGGCATGAAAACCTAGCTATCAATAATGGGCATGTCACAATTGATCTTTACTAGTAGAGTCAGCCATTTGCAGATTCTATTCTGTCAAGCTACATAACCATGTTCCCTCCCCTCAGCACCTTGGTTTCTTTCCACTGTCCCAGTGCAGCCATCCAGCCCAGAACACAAGAAAAGAGCTGATAAGCCTACTTTTCCTCAACAAACACCTGTGGTAAGCGAAGGCTGTGTCTACTTCTTGACTGTTATATTAATATTTGTGTATTCTTAAATAGTCTCTCCAAATTCTCAAATTTCTTCATCTGTAAAATGGAATTTGTACTGATTTTTCTACCTAATATTCTTGCATTACAAACTACCTTTGGGTTTGACTGTTTTCCTTCTAGTAAAATCATTGGTAGGATTTTTTCTGGCAGGTTAAGCCTTTCTAATTCCTTGGTTGTGATATCACAATACCCTTGACCTAAAAACCCCACTTCTCCACATTATATTGAGAAAATAATCCAAAAGAAAGAGTAAATTTTGTGCCATAGACATTCTTTGAAGTATTATCTATCATAGAAGATGATATCTCACAACAGGAGATTAATTAAGTAAATATTCACTTAATAGAATTGTATGCAGCTCTTAAAATGGCATATTTATGAAGAAAGAACTAAAAGGGGAAAAGATAAAGGTGATAGCCACTTATATTTCTATAATAATCATAGCTATATAGAAATGATTTAGTCATTTAGGCAAGGACTTTAAGAGGACATTCATAAATGAATTTTTAAAAGTCAAATTCTAATAATCTTGTGGTCATCCCTGCTATTACCATTTAACAGAAGAGAAAACTGGACTCAGGAATTGCCCAAGACCGGTTTTAATATGTTGAAGTAGCAATATTGTGAGTGAATTGTCTTTTTTTCATTGTGTCTTCCATTAATGATGTTGGATGATTTTATGCAATTTTTGTTTTAATATTTGCTAGAAAGAAGACTGGGATAATGAGTTCCATCTTGCAATAAGTAAACAGCGTGTTCATTTTTAATTCTGCAATTAGAAGTATAAACTTTAGAACTGGGCAGTCTCCGTATTCCATTGCTATTGTGGAAAATGCCTTGCAATCATTTTGGAAATGAGTTCCTCCCACTCTCCATGTCCTGGGTGCTCAAATGGAAAGGTCTCTTCACCCCCCTCCTTTGTCTTTTCCCATAATCACTTATGACAGTGGCTGAGAATCTCTGTTGATCATTAATTGGATAAAAGAAATAGGCTTGAGCCATCTCTTTGACTGAAATTGTACCATTGTTGTGAGCCCTGTGGCTCTCTCGCTGTCTCTAGCTTGGCTCCAGCCCCTTTAAGACTGCTCATGCAAGCTAGCTCAGCACATCACTGAGAGAAAACTTGAAGACTCACTTAAATGATTGACCTATTTCTGGGCTCTCTGTTGTTGCAAATTACAAGAATATACTGTGTGCATTTTCAGGTAATTTGATACTATTACCTTAAAACTCACTGGTTCCGCCTCCCCCTTCCCTCCTCTGTTCAGATGGAATATCTGACCTTTTCCCTTGGCAGGCTGCTTCTCTTTTCCAGGTAACTGATGATGATTTTATACCCTGGATGATAATCAATATGTAGAAGCTGTCTTTATTGATTTGGATAAAACCACCAATTATGGCTATTTTGAGCAGAGCTCAATGGGATTAGATGTGATTACATGGCAATGGGGTGTGAGCCCATCAGCAACTCAGGGGCTGCTGTGAGGCTATTTAATTGTTACAGATGAAATACAAATGGGTGCTATAACCACTTCCCACTCAGAAGACATACCTGCACCTTTCACAGGGCAGAACCTCCAGGCTGGACCACCTGGCCATGCACTTAGGACTCCATGAGTCTGGTTCACAGACAGCGCAGATAAAATGGCTCAAGGAGAAGCAATGGACTTCATGAATCCTGTTTACTCCACTCTTGGCTGTGTCATTTATCCAGAAATCAGAGGCAGCAACATTTCCAAAAATATATGGATTTCAGGCAGATCAGTAAGAATGTCAGGCAGCAGGAAGAGAAAACACAGCAGGCTTTAGCTCAGGCAGTATCCTTAGCTTGGAATGTTGGAGTGTCCTTCCCAGAATCCCCATCCTGATAGTCCCAGATTCTCTGCTGCCTCCTCTGAAAACTTTCCTTGTCATCTCTTCTGGAAGATGATTCTATATCCTAGCGATTAAGAACATAAGTTTTGAAGTTCCCCTGTCACTTCTTAGCTAAGTAACTTTACACAAGTTACCAAATTTTTCTATGAACAATTTGTACAATACGGACAATGTTGAAATACTTAAAACTATACTTGGCCCTCATCTCCAGCCTTCCATTTGCAATGAAAAAAAATTGGAGTCAGAGATTCCAGTGCACGTCTCTGCTCTCTATACTTCTCAGCTATGTAGCTATGCCTACACTTCCTCATCTGCAGTAGTTACATGATTTAGCATGTGCAATGGCCTCAGCCTACAGAAGGTGCGCTCTCTCCCTGATTATTATTTTTCTCCTCTCAATCAGTTACTGAGTGGATTGTCTGGATCTTAGACATCTAGGACCACACGTTTCCTCCAGTCACTGAGGGCTTGGTAGCACAATATGATCATAATAATAACAACGACACAGTCTTATTCCATTCATTGATTCATTTATCCATCCATTCATTCAAGAAGTGTTTATTGAGCATTTATTAAAGGAGGGACTGTTATGAACACTGGGGTATATGGTGCTGAGCAAAACAAACGAGGTGTCTGAAACAATGGCGCCTACATACCAGTGAAAGGGGAAAGATAGTAAACGTATGGAAACAAACAAATGGAACTTGATAATTTAAGTGCTGTGGAAATATAAATCAGGGTTATGTGACCAAGAGTGACTGGGACATGAGCATTGGGAAAAGGCTGTGAATTTGATTAGACAGTGCCTCTCTAAAGGAATGACATCAAAACTATGACCTGGAGGCCACAAAAGATCCTTTCAGGTGAAGTTCTGGGAAGAGTTGCAACAAGGTCATGAGGCGGAAACAGAGTAGTATGTTCAAGGAATATCAAAGGCAATCTGGACAGTCCACAGCAAGCAAAAACGCAGGTGCTCCCGCCCCACTGAAGTCATTAGTTCCTACTTATTTCAGGATTCCTGCACTGACTCAGGAACAATCATGACTGAACTCCTGGCTCCCTCGTGGTGACTCTCCAGAGTCACACTGAATGTGGGGCCTGGGCTTTTTATTCCTGCAGTTCCTGTTATGCTATTTGATATTGTCAGTGTTGACAGAGGTCTAGCGGCTGCCCTGTTCTCCTTCATAATCACCACACTAGAGCAAGGATAGAAATGCGTGTTTCGGAAACAGAATATTTCTCCTTGTGTGTATTGTACTCAAGACTTAGACCACAGAGCAGACTTGTGATTAGTTTCCTTGCCAACCTTAATGGAGTAGAATCTATTTATACGATCTTGTCTTCAGGTCATTCAGACTACCCTAGAAATGCATCCTAGAACCCTTTCACTAATGTGGGAGTTCAACACATTTAAAAAGTATGGAATCATGCTCTATTCCACATAACTCTTCTCTTTTCTAGTATACTTAGTGGATAGGAGCCCAGGCGTGGAGTCAGATGGACCTGGGTTCAAGCCCCTTTTCCACTGATTGAGTGAACCTGAGCGAGGGAAATAATCTCCCTGTGCCTCATCTTCCTCTTCTGTAAAATAGGCAGAGTAATCATAACTGCATCATAGTTTATAAAACACCAGTACAGGACCTATCATATAAAAAGACACAATAGTTGTTCTTCAGTGTTGTTACTTTTGGACCAAGATGTGCACGTTGACCTTCTTCTTGTTCTTCTTCTTTTTTTTTTTTTTTTTTTTTTTTTGAGGTGGAGTACAGTGGCGCAATCTCGGCTCACTGCAACCGCCGCCTCCAGGGTTCAAGTGATTCTCCTGCCTCAGCCTCCGAAGTAGCTGAAATTACAGGCACCCACCCCCACACCTGGCTAATTTTTGTATTTTTAGTAGAGACGGGGTTTCACCATGTTGGCCAGGCTGGTCTCAAACTGCTGACCTCAGATGATCCACCCACCTCAGCCTCCCAAAATGCTGGGATTACAGGTGTGAGCCACCGCACCCGGCCCTGACTTTATTCTTTTAAGAAGAGTTCCTTCCCACTTCCTGTGACACTAAGATGTGATTTTTATTCTCCATGGTTTGGACAAAATGAGACACACCCATCAACTGGTTTGTTGAGTTACTGATTTCTTAATTACTGAGTAACTGATCCCTCCAAAGAGGATCCCCAGACCCTCATATAAGTAAAACTCTTCTCAGCAGTGCCTGGATTTATAGGCGATAACACAGCTGAGTTCCTTTTTTGGAGTTCCTTAAAACTGCAAAAAACAAAGCAAAACTCAGAGCTCAGACTATACTAGCTACTGTGATTTATGCAGACACCTGGACATGCATTAAATTCACGGTGTCAGAAAACAAGCATGGAAAACCCACTGAAGCACCAATCCATTTTTTCCCCTCTTGCTTTTCATGTGCTTTTGAGTAACCAAAGAACATTCTTGTTTAAAGTAAAAAAAAAAAAAAAAAAAAATACTAGTATAGTTTGCTTTTGGAGAGAGCTCCTTATAAAAGCTGCAGGCTTTGGGGGGGCTGAAAAACAGAACAATTGGAAACTCCAAGTGTGACTTCCGGCCCTGTCATTTAAGACTGAATTCTTCTCTCTGAGACACAGTAATGGTTACCATTTCATAATTTAGACTCCCGCCATGCACGTAAGTCCTATTCACAGGAAGAGCAGCTCACTCAGCCTGCAGTAAAGGTAGAATATGCAATAGTTCTGTGGTGTTGCTGGAACAGGGCTGACAAGAGAGAATTTTCCTGCTAATCCTCTATCCATTCTGACACCAGCCTGGCATTTGGGAAGTGGAAGGGAGATAAAGATTAGGACTACGCAGGGTGAGCAGAGACATGTAGCAGCCTATATGCAAGTGTCGCTTCTCAAATACAAAACTGAGAAATAGATCACATTTTACACTGAAATTTTGCACTGCTTCTGAGCATCTTGCCAAGAGCTATTCGGAAGACAGCAAATATTTTAGGATTAAGGGTCTCCAAATCTGAGCAGAACAGGCCCAGCCGTGGAGTAGGTCAGCACTTCTGAGGCAGTTGCTTTCACTTTTTGTGGCCATGTTTGTATCCATGTCATGACTGAGTCAGGAAACCCGCCTGTTCTGTTTTGTTTTGTTTTACCAGTTTTGGTTGTTTGACCATCAGATTATACAATCGCTGAGACTCAACATGCTACAACTCAACTTGGCTGCAAAGATAGCAAAACATAGCATTTTTAAAAATCTGCCAGTCTTTAGAGAGTTGAATTGCATAATGTCTGTAGCTTACCAAGTGTTTTTCCATCTTCAGTCTGATACAACCAAACTGAATAGTCTTCACAAGGTGATGTTTATGGTTGCTAAGACAGAAGACAGTTCCCACCCTAAGCCCTGTTCCCTCTTCCCTCTGCTTGCTCCCTGGGTGACTTCCTTCTTTCCTTTAATTAGTCATTCATTTGGTCTAAACTTCATTTTAACAAATGAATTCATTGCAATATGCATGTGGTTGCAGCCACCACCTGATGCTGATGGCAGCCTGCTCCCTCTTCTTATCCACAAGTGAGTACTGCTGTCTGCTGCACACACATTTCCACCTGGCTGCCTCATGAACACTTCTGGTCATTCTCCCCAGTCCCAAACTCTGCGTTCCTCACACTTAAATGCAAAGCTTAACTCATTCTCTTTCCTCCTCCTTCTTCCGAATTTCTAACTGATGGAAAGCTATCAGCACATTTTGCCCAAGCCAGAAACCTAGGTATAACTATTGATCCAGCTCCCTCACCAATCTTATACAATTGATTAATAAAACTTGCCCACGCTGCCTGTTAATATCCCTGAATTCTGTGCCTTTTCCTGTTGTCACTGTAGCTTAAGCCAATATCTTTTCTTACTGGGATCAATGCATCAGCCTCCCTTCATTTCTCCCCACCTCTATTCTTGTCCAATTTCAATAGACTCTATGCAAGTAAGAGTCATCTTTCTGAAATACTTATTTGACTATGTCACTCACTACTAAAATCTTTCAGTGGCTCTCCATGGCCCTCAGTCCAACCTCCTTTGTTTGGCTTAAAAGTTTTCCATACCTTAACCCTTTCCAAGCCCTGTTTTCTACTGCCATCTGCCTTCTCCTACCCTCCAACTCTCCCCCAGTCTCTCTACCCGCCTCCCCAGCCTCCTTTCTCTCTCTCACCTCCCTGCATAAATGTATGGAGCCCTTGCTTCTTAAACAGCACTCCTTCTCTTCTGTGCCTGTTTTTTTTTTTCCTTTTACTCCTAAGTTAGCTAGTGGAACATCCTCCAGGAAGAATTCTCTCGTCACCCTCCTCCCTCATTAAACTGTGACCTCCTTAAAGATAGGGCCCATGTCTTCTTCACTTCTGAAAGTCAGTTTCTAGCAGAGAGCCTCCCACATGGTGCTTCATAAAAACTCAAAGGTTGAATGAGAATTTCCATCTCAATGTATGACTGAGAGTCTAAATGCAGTTCTCAGCCCAACATGTTACCCAGAAGGCCTCAGTGACCTCTCATGAAGAGTGACTCCCTGTGTCCTCTTGGGTTTTCCCTGCATCCTGAAGTGAGCACACAATTAAATGGCCATCACTTACAGTTAAAAGCCAAGCAAACCTTCCACACCTTTCTGGAAATTCACAGTAGCACTGTTATCATTTTGCAGATGAGAAAATTGAGGCAAGGGAACAGGTGGCTGAAAATACCCTCATAGCCTTGAGAAAGTCCATCTCGATGCTATCCAGTGAAACTTAATGGCAACCCAGGAGCCAGGCAGCCTGCTTTATTTTGGAAATGAAAATGTCAGTATAGTATAGTTGATGAGAGTTTGAAGAGAAAAGATGCAGCAAAGTAGAACGCTAACACCAATTCCAAACAATTATCAAGAATCATACTAAAGTTACCACGAATCAAAATATCTCATATTTATCTCATTTATTTCTCACAATAATCTTTTTATTCGTGTTTTTTATAGGAAGAAATTAAAGCTCGAGAAGTTCAATACCTTGCCCAAAATCACACACACACTAGTGAACAGCATAGTCAACATTTGAACCAACCAGTCTGCCTAATTTCAAAGTCTACGTTCTTGGATGTGAGGGAGATCTGGCTGTGACATCTGCCACCCATTGATCACCAGGTTTGATCCAGCTGATCTGACTGGCTAGGCAGGTGTCCCCTTCCTCCCTCAACACTCCATGTGTATCCCTCCCAAAGCTGCATGCTCAGTTGAAGAGGGCGACCATCCCCAATAGAGAAGGGCCAGTCTTCCAGTAAAGGGTATATGAGTAGCTGTGCTCCCCTGCTAGAACCTCCAAATGAGCTTTCAAAGTCTACATTCTTCATCATCAAGTGATATTGCCTCTCTAAAGAGAAAATTGAAAAATTCAGGAAGACTGCTCCTTATGTGTGACCAGGGCTATATATAGCAGACATTCCTAAACTATCTCTTGAATGAAAATGAGTGAGTGAAAAATTTGTCTAGAATCTTCTGCTGGTTTATTTTCAGATTTCTTCTGTTTACAGAACAGACTCCCCAGGGGTCCTCAGGCCAATTCAGACAGTATCTCTTGAGATTTTTTTTTTTTTTTTCACGGAGTTTCACTCTTGTCACCCAGGCTGGAGTGCAATGGCACAATCTGGGCTCACTGCAAACTCCACCTCCTGGGTTCAAGCGATTCTACTACCTCAGCCTCCCAAGTAGCTGGAATTACAGGCACCTGCCACCATGCCCAGCTAATTTTTTCAGAATTTTTAGTAGACACTAAAAATTCTATGGGTTTTGCTATGTTGGCCAGGCTTGTCTCGATCTTCTGACCTCAGTTGATCCATGTGCCTTGGCCTACCAAAATGCTGGGATTATAGGCATGAGCCATTGTGCCTGGCAGAGATTTTTTTAAAGAGAAAAATCTAACCTTGACCATATTAGACATGAACAAGATGCAAACATCTTGAGTAGCATTGTCCAACAGAGCTTTCTGTGACTAAGGAAATGTTCTAGAACTGCATTGTACTATCTAGAGGTAGCCACCTATGGCTGTCCAGTACATGACATGTGGCTCGTGTGACTGAGAAACCAAATTTTAATTTAATTTTAATTAATATTAATTGAAATAGTCATATGTTGCCATTAGATGGCAAAGACATTTCATTCAAGTTATTTATTGAGCACCGAGCTAGAGGATGTCAAATACTGAACTAGCTGATAAGTGAGGTGAAAACTAAAACAATTCCTTGTCCTCATGGAGCTATAGTCTCATGAAGCTAGATATTAAATAATTATACCAATAAAAATACAATTGCAGCAATAATGATTGTTATGAATGAAGGTTATAGAGTCTATTGAGATCTGGACTAATCTGAGTGTCTCATGGAAGTCTCCTGAAGAAGGAATATTTGGGTCTGATCCGATGGATGTTAACCAGGTGAGAACCTTCCCTGTAGAGGCAAATTGTAGGAGAAGTCCTGAGACCGTTGGCAGAATGGGAACTAAAAGAAGGCAGAGAGGCTAGAATGCTAAGATCATGGGAGCAGTGTAGGGATGGCCTGGGTCACACCATATCAGGTCTTATAAAGCCATGTTAAGGCCTGTATCTCTGTACCAAGCATAATGTGAATCTATTGAACTGGTTTTGGTTGGATAAGGGGATGCAGGGAAACCAGTGAGGAAACTGCCCGGTAGTGATAGAATCAGTGAACATGGGGGCTCAACAACAGACATACACTAGAATCTCCCAGGTGCAATACAACTTCTATCTCATCCTTCTCTAGAGCCAGACTTCCTACAGTTACATGCATGCCTAATTGCAGGGCTGGGTAGGAAGCCCCTCCCACTTCTACTCTCTGCCATCTCACAGGTTCTTGTGCTGAAATCTCTTCTACCATCTACTACAAATCTACCCACCATACAAGGAGTGTTGCTTGTCTGTTTCAGGCTCATGGCTCCTTAGAATGAACTGTGAAGGTTACGAGAAGAACATTTAATAAGCTTAGTGAGCCTCTTCTCTTTGTTCTCTTCTTTCCTCCCAAATAATACTGCTGTCTCACTTTTCCCTTCGCGTGGGACAGTCATTTATTCTTTTACTCTTGTGGTTACTCTTTCCAGCCAACCTCTGACAATCTACCTTTCTGACACCTCTTGCCAAAGGCATCTCACAATCTCAAGGGAGGGATGAAGGTTCACATACATAACATAATACAAGATGGCAGGTGTTGAGTACCATCTTCATGGAACAAGTAACAATAAGCACTTAGACAATAATAAATCAAGAGAGACTTCATAAAGGGATGATATGGGCTATGCCTTTAACAATGTGTGCACGCAGGAGCAGGAAGCCTTTCTAAGAGATAAAAATGTACAAGCAAAGGTCAAGGGCAGGGAAAGGCAAGAACTGCAACTAGAATTGTTTGGTTAGAGCCCTGAGGGAAGCAAGGCAGGCCAGACAAATTGAAGCCAGATGGCAAGGGGCCTTGAGTGTCACATAAAGCTATTTGAGCTGTTTTCATTAGGTAACAGCCATTGGAAATATGGGGAGGCCTAAACTAATCTGAGCAACATCTCACAAAGATGAATCTTAGAGTCATGTATGGAAGAATTTCATTGGATAAGAGACCAAAGTCAAGGAAACCAGAACAAAAGCTTTTGAATGGCCTGGCCTGGGCTTTCTAAGGCTTCATACTTTCTAAGTGTGCTGACTCTTTCTAAATGCCTGACTCATTATTGTACACCTGCTTTTGTTTTAATGTATTTATTAAACACTTGCTAGACATTCACCATGCATGTCCAATGCCAGACTACAAAGTTGACCTCCATCCTATCACTATGTTTTATTCATCCTGCATCCATAGACTCTAGCAGAACTCAAATCAAGTAGTAGGCACTTAACAGATATTTGTTGAAGGACTGGTCAACTTTGGTTGCTAAACCATTGTAGCAACAAAGATAACAACAATAACAACAGCATGAGTGATGTCAGAGATGTTTGAACCAGAGTGCCTCCATCTTGAATAGGGGCTGGGTATAATAAGGCTGAGACCTACTAGGCTGCATTCCGAGACAATTAGGCATTCTAAATCGCAGGATGAGATAGGAGGTCGGCACAAGACACAGGTCATAAAGACCTTGCTGATAAAACAGGTTGCGATAAAGAAGCTAGCTAAAATCCAGTAAAACAAAGATGGTGATGAGAGTAACCTATGTTCATCCCCACTGCTACACTTCCACCAGCGCCATGACAGTTTACAAATGCCATGGCAACGTCTGGAAGTTACCCTATATGGTCTAAAAAGGGGAGGAACTCTCAGCTCTGGGAACTGCCCATGCCCTTCCTGGGAAACTTATAAATAATCCACTTCTTGTTTAGCATATAATCAAGAAATAACCATAAAAATGGGCAACCAGCAGCCCAGGCTGCTGCTCTGCCCATGGAGTAGCTATTCTCTATTCCTTTACCTTCTTGATAAACTTGCTTTCCCTTTGCACTGTGAACTCGCCCTGAATTCTTTCTTGTGCAAGATGCAAGAACCTTCTTTTGGGGTCTGGATGGGGACCCCTTTCTGGTAATAGTAGTAAGAGTGATATCAGGGAGTCACTGTGTCCCAGGCAATGGCATAAGTGCTTCACACAAATCAATTAATTTAATCCTCACAATTACCTTATGAGATAAGCCTATTACTGTTCCCATTTTACAGATGGCAAACTAAGACCCCTAAGAGAAAGGTCTTGCTCAAGACATCACAGATATTAAGTAACAGAGCTGGAACGCAAACCATAGCAATATATCAGCCTATGTTCTCACTCAGTATCTCACACCTCCTTTCATGGGGCTGTCTACTGATTTCTGGACTCTTCACCTTCCGCATTTGGCTTTATGTCTAGAATAGCAAGAAGCAGAGACGCTCTATAAGTAAAAGTTCATCCAGACAGCCCACTTAAGAATTTCTGGAAGGGAAGATTTCCCTCCCTCCCATCTCTATGGTCATTATGGTCACTGTCAGGCAAGAGAGGCCATTCAGAGGTACATCCTGAGACAACATGCAGGATCTTTGTGGGAAAAAAGCAGAAGGGATGACGCAGGTGGCCTCCTGGGAAAGTGAAGGGAACCTGAAATTGGGTAACGGGGTCCATCCTACACTGGGCATGAGGTAAGGAATTTTACCTTCTTACAATTCTCACAACTTGTGCTGGAAGTATTATTGTTCTCAAAGAAATTGCCTAATGTCGCACCACTAGCAAGGGGCAGGACAAGTCTGTCTGAACTCTTTCCATCTCACCTCCCTGTCTCTGCCTCTACAATAATGGTGAAATTGGGGTGGGGACAATGAGAAGGAAAGTGAGGGGGCATTTGTACCCCTCACCAACAAACGAAAAAGCAGACATTTGGAGAAGAATCATTTATATTCTATGGGCATCATCATTCGGGTTTTGTGGGAAAGTGGGGGTTGTTCTGTGTTTTTGTTTTTGGCATGAAAACTAAATCTACCACATATTTTATCAAAATGACATAGCTATTCCCTGTTATAAGAAAATCCACCACACCAAACCATTACCATTATAATGTGCATTAAAGTAGCAAATTATTTTTATTCTAAGTATATAAATTACTAAATTTTTCAGGTTTTTCTAGTAAGTGTCATGCCAATGCTATTATCTTGTCCTGGTTCAATGAGCCTTATCTTGAATATCACCTAGTGTTTATAATGGAAATTTTAAAACAAAAATCTGAGGTCAAACAATATGTATTGAAAGCAGACACCTGGCCTGAATGACACAACCTCAGGTCATTCAGTGATTGTCCTGATTATCTGTATTTTTGAGTAGAAGAAAATGGTTTTTCAGATTTGTATTTAAATTTCAAAATAACAGTGGTAGAGGCAAATTTCCAAGGCCTGATGTTGTCTTAGATCCACAGTTTTTAGTATTTTTCCTTCAACTCCTCAGTAGCATAAAATCATTACAAAAGTCCCTTTAAGATCTCATTAAGAGGAGACCCCATGAAGCTGAGCCCACAGGGAGACATAGGTAGGGTACAGCCATCCTATCTCATAAAGAAAGAACAAGCCCTTCTGATGAATCGCAAACTGTCTTCATCTTAGCCCAAATGTAGGAGTTACATGTGAACCAACCAATCGACATCTCACTCCTTATATCTAACAGTGCCTGCAGAGGCTGTTGTTGGACTCTTTTGTCTTTTGAGGTGTTGACTGAAGTTCTAAGACCCAGAGTCTCTGGTTTCTTCCCAGAGTCCCTGGGCTTGGTGGAGGTCCTGGAATCCAAGCCACAGTGAACTCATGATCCAAGGGTTTACTCACTGGTTCAGGCAACAGGAAGAGAGGCCCAGTTCACCTGGGGCTGGTTTGGAGGGTCTAGAAAATATAAAAAGTGAAGCTCTCCTGGCCCACAGGGAAAAGGTAAGAACATGTGTCTGGGGAATAGGAAGGCACTCATTAGAATACGGAGCATCTCCTAGGGGCAGAGTGATTTTGATTCAGATTCAGACTGTAACAGCTCCTGGTATCATGCAAATGAAAGCACCAAGGAGCCTTTCTTCCATGAAAATGGGGCAAGTTGCCCTTTTTTTTTTTTTTCAAGTAGCTAAGCAACAAAAAACATAAATTACATCAGAGAATGGTTGCCTAGAAAGAAGAGAAACTATTTGGGCTTTAAAAATGACCTTTATTTGTGAGAAATATTTAATTGTGTCTAAAAAGTGATAGAAAACAAAAGGTAATGAAATGGCCCTAAATCACCTTAGGGTTAAAAATAAGTAAAAATAGTTAGAACTGAGTGTAACAGTGATTGTGAGTAAGAGTGTGTGTGTGTGTGTGTGAGTGTGTGTGTGTGTGTGTGTGTGAGAGAGAGAGAGAGAGAGAACATGTAGAAATCTGTCTTCTGCCTAGATTGAAAATCATTTGAAGACAGAGACTATGATATTTGGGCTGAATTGAAATCAAATAAATGTCTAATGATAAATTAAGATCTACTCTGCTCCCAGTCTTCCTTTTCTTTAAAATGGCACTATTTTCCCCTTGTCTACATATGAGAAACTCCCATTAAATATAAACTTCTGGAAAATAGAGACCACTTACTTATCTTTTTTGGTTACCTAATTCCATAACACTCACCTAGTTCTCTCTCTCTCTCTCTCTCTCAGACATACACACAGACACACACACACACACTCTCGAATACTTCATAAGGAAGGCTAGGAAGAGCTAATCAATACATATTTACTGAAACACTTTTGAGTATGTACAATGTGCATGGAAGTTATGAGAATTTGTAAGAACTGCACCAAGAAATGAAATGGTTGAATTCTGATTGTGAATTGCTACACCATAGAAAATACTCGTAAAAAATTATAGCACAACTGGTTCATTGGGATAAAAAGAGAAACATCATCTGTACTGGCTGTTTTCCTACTTCTAAGTGTGTCTATGTATTTTCTTTATTTCATGCAAACAAACACACATTGAGCACCCGTATAAAACCCTACTGTAAGAAAGACAGTAAAGGGTCAGATAGGTGTCTGCCCTTAACATGTTCAGGAAGAGAAGAATAAGACAATATGGTTGGCAGAAGAGGTGGAAGTGTCAAGACTGGTGTCCATATTTTGCCACTTTCTTGCTGCATGACCTCATATAAGTAGCTTAACATTCCTGAGCTTTAGTTTTCTCTTCTGTAAAACAGGGATAACAGTACCTCAAGATTTTCACAAAACTCATATAAAATCATGAAAGAGATTTGCAATCTATAACGTACTCTTAAATGTTAACTAAAATATAATTTCACAGACAATAAACACACCTACTATATTCACTGAATGGTTGAAACTGGAATTCTGGCCATCCTGGAGTTAAACCTGCCCTGCATTGTGTGCTTTTAAAACTCTGAAAGAGTTTCAACACTTAAAACTCAAATTCAGATTCCATTAAATAAAAATCTGAAAAATCTTACAGCATTGGACCCACGTTATTAATAACAATAATGGGCTAAAATTTAGTAGCGATGCTACTTTTAGATGGAAGAGTTATCCTTTAGTTAGCCACAGTCCCCACTATTCCCTTTTGGCTTATGTAAGTTAAAAATCACTATAACAAAAGAGAGACGGGGTAAGTGCAACAAAAGAAGGGGAACTGGCAGGGAGATGGGGCTTCTGCATATTCAAGAGAACACTAGCAACTGGAAGGACTGGGAAAGCTGCCTGGTAAAGGTGATATTTGAGGATTTGAGAATGAGGGGAGTTTAAAAGAAGAACAGTTTGAAAGAAGGTACGGTGGCATGGGAATTGGTAATGATAACCACTATCAAATTAAGAGAAGGGTATATGGAGGGTACTCATTTATTTATCCAATGTGTATTGAGACTCTATGAGCCAGACTCTGGACATCAAGAAACAATAGACAGATACCTGCCTTCTCTGGAGCTCACAGCCTAGTGAAGAAGACAGAAAAGTAGAGGTAACAAAGTTGAACAAATTCCCTTTGGGGGGTCTTTGATGACAACTAGGAAAATCACAATATTCCTCGATCTTTACCAACTAGACATGCTATTCAGGAGTTAGGATCATGAACCATAGCCAAGAGTCCAATTTTACCATTAATCCCCGTGTACCCACCAACAACTGGTCATGCTCATACACACCACTCTTTCCTAACTCTTACAAATAGAGATAAAACCAATATCAGCCACTTCCCAGTTCCTTTTGGATGATAATAGTAGAAAATAGAAGTGCAGATGCTTCTTGACATGTGATGGGATTATGTCCCAATAAACCCATCATCATAAATCAAAAATATCCTGTTGAAAATGTCTTCAATACCCCAATAAACTCATTGAAAAGTCAAAAAATCATAAGTTGAACTATCATAAGTCAAGGACCACTTGTAAAAGTATTTGGAATGTAAAATATATTATGTAAGTGCATGTTGTTAGCATTACAATTTCTCTGGTCTCCAGGGATCACTTGCAGCATAGGCAGTAGGGACAATCTCCTATCAGGGAAACGGCAAGAGTAATGCTTCATAACTATTTGTGGGTAATGGAAGACAAGGGCACAATGAATGTGAGCACAAGCCTTTTAACTACACAGACCTAAATTCAAATCCCATCTTCACCATTTGTTACCTGAACAACTGGGCCTGTTTCCTCACTTATAAATTATATCTAATAATATCTCTTTCCTAAGGTTGTCATGAGAATAAAATTAGAGTTAACGCAGTGCCTGGTTCATAGTAATTATTTGATAAATGGCAATAAAGATTGTTTTACTTACAGCTCAACTATCTCAAGATGATAGAGGTAGCGTTGCAGAATCCAGGAATCATAGAACTAGAATGACCTCGAAAATGTTATTTTCTCTTTCTGAGACTATGGTCTTTAACATCTTGTTCTAGCATTTCTCACTCCAGAAGTTGTGATCCGACTTATTCATTACAAGAATTCCTCCTCCTAAATGTAAGGCCATTTTCTCTTATTTTATTCCTCTGTGGAATAACAAGACTAGAGAAAAAATCAGCAGGTAAAGACCAAGATCTAAAATGACCAAATGTTCTGGTTTGCCTGGAACCAAGGAGTTTCCCAGGACACTGCACTTTCCGTGCTAAAATGAGGACAGTCCTGGGGAAACAGAGAGTTGGTCACTCTACCTCAGTTAGTGGTGCCCTGTTTTGATCTCTGGTTAAGCTAGAAAAGCCAAAAACTGTACAACTCAGTACATTCTATTTCTTACTGTATACAAATACTGACAACCAGAAGTGGGAAGAAAACTAGAGGCAAATGCCCCGGGTGGACAAGTGTATGCCCTGCCACCTTTTTCCTTTAGTTAAACCTGGTCTTTACATTGCCAGGACTCTCTGGTTTGGTAGCTATAGTCACCCTGAAAGAAATGTGGCCTTCCCTTTGTAGCTATACATCTGATGCTATTTCAGATGGTGAATCTGACAACTTGATACAAAGTGATTTTTGAACGAACAGTGTCTATATTGAAAGGCTTGTTTTTGTGTCTTGTCTTATGCAACCTGGATCAGAACAAAAACATGGCACCTTTTTTACTTCAGTGACTGTATGTGAGCTTTGTTTCCACTGATTTAGGCCAAAGTTGAGTTCTCTTGTCAACGTATTTGTCTGTCTGATTAATGGCAGTCCTCTCTTCTTTGGCTCGGGGTGCCAAAAGGACGTTACTGAGTGGCTTGTGAACCAAATAATGATGGCTGAAGGTATGAGCTCTCTGATAAATTTGCACATATCAGACAAAATGTGCTTACATCACATATATCAGAAAAAGTGGGCTTACATTTAGGAAGAGGAATTCATGTAATGAATAAGTAGGATCACAACTTGCAGCTGTTTAACTTCATTTTTCATGAACTTAAAATAACTTAGGAAACTTTTTTGCTTTGGAATTGTCTTTAGTTTTTCTCTCAGAGTCAAAGCCTTGAAGTCAGTCAGGACAATGTCTGAATACAGAGAGAATGAGAAACATTCCCTCTACAATGCCCCCAATTCCTTTGAGGGTTATAGGAAATAAGACAATAATTTCCAGTGGTCAGTCAGTTTTTCCAGTAATTTGAATGACTCACAGTGGTATAAACCAGGTCCTGTTGAGAAGCATTACACTATCCCCTTGTGATGATAAGCAGAAGCTCTTTAGTGAAGTTGCACAAACTCAACTTTCAGCAGCAGCAGCCACATAATCAGGGTAATCTTGAAGAGCCATCTTGATTTTTAAAACATTGAAAAATAGGTCTTTAAAAAACATAAAAGATTTAACAAATGACAAGCTGGAAAAATAAATTGTAACACATATGACCTACAAGTGATCTGGTTTCCTTAATATATAAAAAGCTCTTATAATTCAACAAGAAAAAGCAGATTAACAATCCAATAGAAAAATGGATAAAGATCACAAGCAGGCTTCTTCTTAGAATATACAAATGGCTTATAAGATTTTGAAAAGATGTTCAACTTCATTAAAAGCAAATGTTCAAAACCTATAATAAAGCAATAATATAAATTTATTTTATTATGATAAATTACATTGAAACATTTTGAAATAGCAAAAAAAAAAACATATTTTTAAGTGTTCATCAGTTTGAAATTGAACTGGTACAAGAATGGAGATTCTGTATTCCTTCCTTATGAGGATCCTCTCAAAACCCTTTCCTGTTGTAAGAACAGACTTTCTCAGACCATTGGTTGGAGTGGTGATGTTTCCTTTATTTGACCTCCAGAGCTGCTAAATGGGATGACAAAGATCTGTGTTTGGGGACAGGACAATATCGTTGGCAGGAATGCTGGGGTGTCCAAGACTAGAGGATGAATCTAGGTTCTGCATTTTCTTGCTCTGTAACTTGTGAACAAGTCACTTAACATTTCTGAACTTAAGGTTTCTCCTTTGCAAAATAGAGATAACAGCACTTCACAGGGTTTTCATGAGACTCTGATAAAATCATGAAAGTGACTTGCAAACTGTAAAGCACTATAACATGTAAATTTTAAAAATTTCACAATTAGCATATCTACTTGTACTAATGGGATTGTTAATTCTGCCAGACTTTATAGATCATCCATGGCCATCCTGGGATCAAATCTGGCCTGCACCATGTCATTAAAGCTTTGAATCATCAACATTTCACACTCAAATTTCAGGGTTTTAAAAAGTCTGGAAGATCTGGCAATATACTGCCCACATTCTAGCGTGGCAATAATAGACTAGAATTGAGCGGTGGAGCTTCTTTTAGAAGAGATGACTTGATTGGCTGCAAGTCATCAGTACTCCCTTTTGTCTTAAGCTTCACTCATTTACAATTCCTATCTGTAAGCCTTTGAATTGCAACCTGCAGTTAGTCACCATAGTTTGCAAAAGAAATCACTGCAGCCCAGGAAAGTGGGGTCTTGGTCACCATCACCGAGCAAGAACTGAAACCCACCAGAAGAATCTTTATGGCCACTTACTCTTTAATTCATGTGTGCCTCACACACCACAACTCTGAAGCTCTAAGCCCATAATCAAGCTCATTTATTTTCTACAAAACAAGAGAGAAGATCCTCTGTTTGTCCTGTAGCTGATCTGGGCTCCCTCTTACTAGCTCCCTCTTGAAAAGCTAGATTTCAAGTGAGAATAATCCTCAAATAAAACCCTGTCTTGATTTCCCTTTTTAGCTTGGCCACTCTTGCCCTCCCCAGTGTCTGTTAGGCAGTTTCTTTGCTACAGTTTCCATGACTATGTGCTCACAGGCCTAGTCACTTTATCAGAAACTTCACTTCAGCAGGATAGGAACACCACAGGGGAAACGGTCTGGCAGAATTTATCTTGCTAACAGTATTACAACTGGTTCAGCAGAAATACCATTTGACCATTGACCAATAGGATTACTGGGTATATACCCAAAGGAATATAAATCATTTTGTTACAAAGATACATGCATGCGTATGTTCATTGCAGCACTCTTCACAGTAGCAGAAACATGGAATCAACCCAAATGCCCATCAATGATAGACTAGATAAAGAATATGTGGTACAAATACACCATGAAATACTATGCAGTCATAAAAATGAATATATCATATCCTTTGCAGGGACATAGATAGAGCCAGAAGCCATCTTCCTCAGCAACTGAAACAGGAACCGAAAACCAAACACTGCATGTTCTCACTTGTAAGTGGGAGCTGGACAATGAGAACACATGGACACAGGCAGAGGAACAACATACATTGGGACCTGTCAGGGCAGGGGAGTGTGGGAGGGAGGGAGCACATCAGGAAAATTAGCTAATGCATGCTGGGCTTAATACCTAGGCGATGGGTTGATAGGTGCAGCAAACCACCATAGCACACATTTATTTATGTAACAAACCTGTACATCCTGCACACGTACCCCGGAACTTAAAATTTTTAAAATAAACAACAAAAAACTGGTTCAGGCTCTGAGTGAGCTTCAAGATACTCCTAGATGAAATTCTTCTCTATCCCATGGGATCCAGAAGACCCACAAGGAAAGGAACTCGTGTGTGCGTGCGTGTGTGTGTGTGTGTATTTGTGTCATTTATGAAAGAGTACATTGGCATTACACAATAAGTAAGCAAATTAAACCATATCTGGACAACTCTTTGCCTTAGAAGTATGATGTTAAGAGATAAATGGATTGACTCAACACTGAAAATGGAAGTTGGTGATTTATGAGTGCATTCATTTTCTTCTTCATGCATTCAACATTAACTGGGTGCCTGTTACATTCCTGGCATTTGCTAAGATTCCTGGATAAAAAACAAATAAACAAACAAAAAAAGCCCAGTTCTTGGTTCCAACAATCTTACTCGACTGTACCATTAACCACCTGTCCAGTTAAACAACCTAACCTCTCTTTCTGTCTCAATTTCTTTACTTTTATAATGGGCATAATAATACTCACTTCGAGAGATTCTGTTAGCCTAAAAGA
>NW_012108252.1:2030360-2032630 GCF_000951045.1 Mandrillus leucophaeus
CCCGCCACCACCACGCCCAGCTAATTTTTGTATTTGTAGTAGAGACAGAGTTTCACCATGTTGGCCAGGCTGGTCTCGAACTCCTGACCTCAGGTAATCCACCCGCCTCGGCCTCCCAAAATTCTGGGATTACAGGCATGAACCACTATGCCCGGCCAGGTGTTGACTCTTAAAAATGAATTACTCAAATAGAAAGAACAAAGGTTGAAAGCGCCAGGAATTTTTTCTAAAGCAGAACAAAGGGTAGAAGTCAAAGTAGCATTTTTTAAATTCTTGTAGGAGAAGCCTTGACAAATAGCTTGTCTTTTCTTAGCACATTTTACGTTTCCCATCCAGGCTGTGAGTGACATTCCTTTCTGCTTGGAGGTTCTGAAAAACATCTGGCCTGGTCTGGCACAGACCCGGCTTGCTGGTGAATCTTTCTTCCTATGTAATAGCAAAAATAGGATAAGTAACTGATGTTCCAGGATGATATAGGTGCAAGAGTGGATCAGGGATTTCCAATGAGTAAAGAATTCAATTCCAGCTGAGCTGGTTAAATCGTGAATTCCCAGTCAACAGTACAATATTTAACACTGGGAGGATATTTAATAAATATTGTTAAATGTATGAATTCACTAATGGATTAAAAAAACACAACTACCCTTTGAGGAAAGATGTATTTCTCATTTGCAGATAAAAAAAAAAAACTCAAAGCATTTAACAATGGTTGCCTCAAATTATAGAATTGCCAATAGACTAAGCCAGGACATGGGCTCCTAGTCATTTGACTAGAAACACCTTATTCTAGACACTACTTTTTTTTTCTCTTAGAGCTTTACCTACGAGGGATTTAGTCTCAGTATACCTTATATGGGCTAAAGAATAATCTGGCTGGAATATCAGTCTCACCACTGACCATTAGCATTGATGACAATAGACAGTTTGGAAAATACAACATTGGCAATATTAAAAGACTTCTTTATTATGGTGCTTATTAGAGCTTCTAATATGCCAATACATGGCAGAAATAGACTGCAACATTCCCTAAACCTCACCAAGCAGTGCATTTTAGACATAACATAACACCAATGTTGCACAGTACTTTTGAGAAATATGGAGTCACCATTTTGCCTGTCTTATCTTTGCTACCTAATTGGATGGTGGCCAAAATTGAGAAATTGTCTCACTTCATCTTCGGAACAACTAACCTGGCGAGGCAGCTGTTCGCCACCATCTGAGTATGAGATGTCAATTTAGAGCGTTTCAGAATGAAGACCCGGTCCTATGGTTATTTATCTAACCGTTACCTTAAACAAAACAAAACAGCAAACAAAAGCCTGTGCTTGTTTCAAACCTACTCAGGAACTGAGCAGCTCACTGAAAGTTTGTGCAATGCCAGAATGCGGGTTCATCTTTGCTTTCTGACTGCTGGTGTAACTTGAGCCAAAAAAAACCTTGATGAGATACATATGAACAAATTAAAGTTAAAATAATCTCTCTCCTATCATGCCCTCAATGAATAAATGTGACATGAGGTACATTCAAGATGTTGCCCAGATGATCTATAGGACCTTGTTGGGGTACACATGCGGATTGTTTTTGGTCGAATTATTTTGTCTTTGTTGTATATATAGGTCATCTTTTAAGAGATATAAAAATGAAACTGAAATAATGATATCAGTTAATTGATAACAGATAGGGTGCCTTTCTGCCTACCTACTTGGCTCTAGGACTTTCAAGAAAATAAAAGGGGCATTCCATGACATATGTATCAACTCAGAAAAGAAAAAAAAATCCAATAAATAAGTTACATGTAGACCAAACTATTATATAGGTTCTATTTTTTTTTCTTTTCTTATTATAAAACGGGATTGAAAGCTACATCACTTCACCACTAGAACTCCAATGCACCATCCATTGCTCCACAGAGCTGCCTACAAGTTACATCACTTCGGAGTGTAGTCTTTCTTCAGTTGTCGTGTCACAGCGCTGTATAGCCTTTGCAGGCAACTATTTGAGAAGTGAGTATCCAGCTGCCTAAGACAATGCTGAAAATGCCCCAAATACACAAATCCACTGCAGGGGAAGAGTAATAATCAAAAGTAGCATTAAGGAGATATTTTAGAGTCTAAAGAGGTTTTAAATTCAGAGTGCTCATTTAAGTATGCTTAGTATAGTATGGTGGTTAAGAGCTCAGATCAGGGAGCTGAACTCCCAGGTTTTAAACACAGTTCTGTTTTTATAACCTTGAACAAGTTGTTTAAACTTTATATATCTCAATTTTCCCT
>NW_012108252.1:2032935-2034874 GCF_000951045.1 Mandrillus leucophaeus
AAAAAAAAAAAAAAAAAAAAAGCAACAACTAGGATTACTAGCTGTGTGTCCACAAGAAGTCAGTTCATTCCTGTAGGTCTTATTTCCTCCATCTATAAAATTGAGATCCTCATAATTACATCGCAGTACTATAGGAAAGATCAAGTAAGACAAAGGAGAGAAGCTAAAGTGTAGAACCTCACTTCACAAACCTTGGGAAATTATTTTCTTTCCTGATATGATATGATCTTTATTCATCTCAGTGGATGGTATTTCCTCCTCATCTGCAGGCCTTAGTTTTCCTCTCTGGACACTACTCTTTCTAGTGTACAACGCGGTATGCACTTGCTGTGTGTGCTAAGGAAGGAGCCCCTGGTCCATCATCAGCACTTTGCTTCTCAGAGAATGGCACCATTTGCCATCCAGGGGCAGGAGTCAGAGTGCCTGCATCCAGTTGATGGGCACTTCCTTTTGGGTCCACCCCCAACATAGAGACCTAATCCCTCTACTTCTCCGTGTCCTCAGCCATTATTGTAATTCATACCATCATCAATTCTTATCAGTAATAGCCTCCTATACCCCAACTTCCATACTTGTCCAGTCAAATCCATTCCATTCTCCCCAGTGGAAAGGGAGAATTTTTTTAAAATGTAATTTTACTCATGTCCCCTTCCAGCTCAAAGTCCTCCAATGGCTTCCTATTCCCATATCCCTGACCTGAACACATTCCTTACAAGGCTTTGTATGACTGGAACCCTGCCTATTTCTTCAAATTTATCTCACACCATTCCAATCTCCCCAACTTCCTCTCCCTACTATATTACTTTCTACACCCCTGTCCTATAGCTCTTTTCTCAGTGATGTGAATACCCTTAAGCTCTTCCCTACCTCAGGACCTTTGTACTTGCTGTTCCTTTCCCCTGGCTGTTCAAATGGCTGCTGACTCCTTTGCATCTCTCATACCTCAGCTCAGATTTCACTTCCTTAGTGAGGTCCTTCCTGACTGCCCCCAAATGCTTGTTTTCATAGTATTTACTGCATAGTTCTTATGAGGTTTAAGTGAGAATTGCCTTTAGAACAGTGCTTGGCACATAAGAACTGCCCATTAAAAGTTGTGATAATTATCATCATCTCATCATCATATCATCCTCCTCCTTCTCTGCCACAGTAGCCTATTAAATTGCATGGAGAACACTAACAAGAGTGTGTGACTGTGATGTGTGTTTACTTCCTTTCTTTTTGTCTATCTGATTATTAGTTCCCTAAGGGATAGATCTTGTTTCTCATTCCCCCACCCTGCCCGTGTACCCTCGCCTCACAGCAAACTGCCAGTCACAGAACCGGCTCTCAAACATTTATTGAAGGAATGAATGAAAGTGAGTGCCTCTTGGCTGTCAAAGGGGTTCGAATTGCTAAAACCCCATAAGGGCCCAGGGCAGTTTCACCATTAGGGCAGCCTGGCACCTGGTTCGAGAGAACAGCACTGCATATGCTCCCAGGCGATTGCATTTGCGTGTCTCAAACATTTGCCTGAAACTAGTACAGAATTTCATCTGATTTCTGATGACTCCCATCCCTCCTTCTTCCCTCCCACCCCTTGATCTCCTTCGCATTTTCCTGTTTGTATTCAACGCGTCCCTGCTTGTGCGAGAAAAGCAAAGAATCCCACAAAACTCTTTTCTTTATCCTCTTTCCAGAAAAATGGGCCAATTCACAGCTGCAATCGTTGGGAGAATTTCCTGTCTGGGAGTCTGGAAACTGCCAAGAGTGGAAAGCTGCAGCCAGCCAGCGAGGCCTCTGTTGTCACTGGCCCAAACAACAACAAAAACAACCGCAACAACAACAACAACAACAAAACATGCCACGTGTGCACCGGCATATACAAACACGCCCACAGAACCAAACCAAGCGGACAAGGCTTCAAGGAGAGCTTCTGGGCGGCTCATTCCCGTGGTGAGGC
>NW_012108252.1:2035004-2036989 GCF_000951045.1 Mandrillus leucophaeus
AGAGGAACAACATACATTGGGACCTGTCAGGGCAGGGGAGTGTGGGAGGGAGGGAGCACATCAGGAAAATTAGCTAATGCATGCTGGGCTTAATACCTAGGCGATGGGTTGATAGGTGCAGCAAACCACCATAGCACACATTTATTTATGTAACAAACCTGTACATCCTGCACACGTACCCCGGAACTTAAAATTTTTAAAATAAACAACAAAAAACTGGTTCAGGCTCTGAGTGAGCTTCAAGATACTCCTAGATGAAATTCTTCTCTATCCCATGGGATCCAGAAGACCCACAAGGAAAGGAACTCGTGTGTGCGTGCGTGTGTGTGTGTGTGTGTGTGTATTTGTGTCATTTATGAAAGAGTACATTGGCATTACACAATAAGTAAGCAAATTAAACCATATCTGGACAACTCTTTGCCTTAGAAGTATGATGTTAAGAGATAAATGGGTTGACTCAACACTGAAAATGAAAGTTGGTGATTTATGAATGCATTCATTTTCTTCTTCATGCATTCAACATTAACTGGGTGCCTGTTACATTCCTGGCATTTGCTAAGATTCCTGGATAAAAAACAAATAAACAAACAAAAAAAGCCCAGTTCTTGGTTCCAACAATCTTACTCGACTGTACCATTAACCACCTGTCCAGTTAAACAACCTAACCTCTCTTTCTGTCTCAATTTCTTTACTTTTATAATGGGCATAATAATACTCACTTCGAGAGATTCTGTTAGCCTAAAAGACGTTCGTATATGTTACAGTGGCTTAAAATATATCAACTAGCTGCAGAGATTTAATAAACTCTGATCCAAGTGGAGCCTATCACTTTATAGATAAGCCTATGAGGTGCAGAGGAATCAGATTACTTGCTCAGGTGGGCAGCAAGTTGTTGACTGAGCCAGTTCCCAACACTGCCACAGTCACTACCATCACCAGAGCCCAGCAGGTCTGTTGATAACCTAAGCTACACTAGGATGCCTACTTTGATTTCAGTCCAATCACTCTATAAATGATTATGGCAGAATTTTGTGTTTTTTAAACATAATTTTGATAACTTTAAGATTAATACTTTTCCTTGTTATCCTATGTATTTTATTTTTATCCATTTAAAAACATTAATTTGAGAAAGAATTAACCATCTTCTCCAGATTGCCAAAGGAGTCCATTGCACCAAAATTTGTAAGAAATTATTACTTTTGAACAGTGGTTTTGAACTGGAAACAGTTTTGCTTCTGGCCCCTGGGGATATTTGACAGTGTCTAGGAAGAGTTGCTACTGGCATGTAGCAATCAGGGATACTGCTGAACATTTGACCACGCACAGGACAGCTCCTTCATAACAAAGAATTATCACACCCCAAATGCCAATCATGCTGAGCTTCAGAAACCCTGTTTTGGAGCAGTGTACAACAAAAGGCCAAAAAGTTGCTAGACTTTGTATTCTCACCTAATTTCCAAGTACATTCATCTTTTTTGATCCGCTTGATCTCCCTATGGATATTCACACAAGTGAAGTGGTTTGATATGTTTTTGTTTATAATTCTTGCACCCACCCCAAGTCCAGCAAGTATTACAAGTTCCCCTGGATCTGTGAGCCAGAAGCTCTGTGCAAGGCAGAGTTATGAGTGCTTCTGAATTTATTGCGCTTCTTGGAAATGTAAATGAGAAATCTGTCCCATAGGCAAAAGCAAGATGGTCCATGAGCCCCCTTTGTATAGCTAGCCAGGCCTTGCATGGACTGCACAGCTAATTCAGTGATTTCCCTTAGGGTGGCCTCACTTAAAATGTAGAACTCCTTTTCAAGGCTAAAAGAGCAGTAGGAAAGAAGGAGGAGGTAAGGGGATAAAACCATTTTCTCCACCTGGGGACCAGTAATAGCAACACAAGGTACAATTGGACCATCTTCTTCTTCCTTCTTTCTTCACTCTTGTCATCCAGGCTGAAGTGCAATGGCATGATCTTGGCTCACTGCAACCTCTGCCT
>NW_012108252.1:2037039-2103528 GCF_000951045.1 Mandrillus leucophaeus
CCCCCCCGCCATCTGTCATCAGCGCTCTGCCTACTGTAAGTGTGCCGACACAGTACACGGAGGCTAACAAGTAGCAAATGGAGGGGAAGAAAAAACAAAGCCACTGCAGTCAGTGGGAGAGGTGGCTAGGGCTTTGACATAAACTGACAAAAAGCTGGGAAATTTAAACTGAAAGTTTGCCCTCAAGACTTTCAGCTGTGAGGGTTGGGCTGGGGAGGAGGGAAGGGTGTACGGTGAGGGAGGTTGGCAGGGAGCAGTCTGCAAAAAAAGCTGGTGAGATAGAGTGAAGTAGGCCGGCTTTTTCCAGACTCTATGAATAATATGAGACATTACTTAAAATCCATTCTGACTGTTCATAGATTGCCCAAGAAGGCTTTCCCTTACAAGAAAAAAAAAAGGAACTGAAAAAAAAACACAAAACTTTTCCCAATAGAACTTCTGAAGGAAACATTTAATCAGGATATTGCATGTAACATAATACAGGTTGCTAAATTTCCTATTAAATAATCACTTCCGGAGCAATTAGGATAAATTGCCCTTATTGTTAAATCCGTTGTCAACTTTATGTTGTCATTTAAGAAATCGTTGCGGAAAATTCAGGGTGTTTTTTATTTTTCAATGTTTTTTCCACTATAACAAAAAATATTTTTTAAAACCTATTTGTCTACCAAAAATCTATAGCAGCAAAAGAACCTAAATCGGCTGAGATTCCTGCTAAAATGTGTCTAGATCTTTTGAGTGAGTGGCACAGACTGTCTGCGTGCACTTGGATGGATGATTGTCTTGTGGTTTTCATTCCTTGTCATTAACTGCAGAGACTCTTTCCCTTAAAATCTTAAATATAAGGACCCAGATTGCCAGGCATTTGATGATCCTCTCACAAGCTTGGCATTGCTCTATGTTAGAGATGGAGAAACTAAGGCTAAGAGAGTTTAAAATTACTCAAAGTTAGAATGGCAGAACCTCAGGCTCTTCGGACTTGAGGCCCTACCCTTCTTTTGCTTTAGACAGTGAGATTCTGCTAAGCTGCTACTATTTCACTTTGCCCTTTGATTTCTCGCCACAAAGCCACAAATGCTATAAATTCTAATTCCCACTATTCAAAAAATATTAATTAAGAAACTAAAATTGCTGTAAGTTTTAACCAGTATGACCAGCAACAAACCAGCTCTCATTCTGTTTGTTTGTCAGTTAAATGTTACTATTTGATCATTTTAATAGTTGATTACTAAAAAAAGTAAACTCTGGAAAAGAAGTTTCGATCTCCAAACAATTCTGACTGACAGCATGAGAGCTTGGCTCATTATCCCTAATCAACAGAGTAAACATGTATTTACAAATAAAAACATACACCAGATGTATTTTCATCCGCAAGGTGATGCTGTCAACTAAAATAGGGAGTGTGCACCAATGTACAGCATCCATCATCTTCAAGACAGGTTTGCCACAAACCCTCCTGCTTCGTGATTCACAGATGAAAGCCTGTATGCGTGCAGGTGGTTGTGGTATTACCAGGTTTACAAAGAAAGGGTGAGGTACTTGAAAAGCACCAGTTCTAAAGTCAGAAGAATGCTCTTTGAGTGCAGGTGCTACCATTTCCAGGCTTATACTGTTATGCCTCAGTGTCTTCATCTGTAATATGGGAATAATAATGGCACCTACACAATTGTTTTAAGTATTAAATAGCAGATAGGAAGGTGTTTTGTATATAGTAATATACTAATGTAGTTCATTTTTACTATTTCTCCATTTCCTTCAAATAACCTTCTGTTTCTCCCAGAATGATGAGAGTTTAAGAGGAGATATTTTATCTCCCTCTTCCCATGCTCCCTTCAGAAGGTAAAAGTCCATTTAAAGGGACTCATAATATTCTGGAGACCAGCCTAGCACTTTATATCAAAAACCCATTTTGAGTTTCACCTGAGAGGAGAGGAGTACATAGAAATAGCTTTTAATTCCCTTTCCTATGGAATTGAACAGAATTTTCAAAAACCCTACACAAAGTTCTGCTAGGAGCATAATGAGTCTGCAGGAAATTTCCACACTGTGCTCCGTAGATGTCTATGAGTGAATAATGTAAATTAATATCTTATATCAATGCTCACAACATTCATCCATTGGTTCACTAAACTTGTATATTGAGTGTCTATTTGTATAGGACAATTTGTCAGGGACTTGGGTGATAACAGGGAATGAATGCACTCCATGTGAGCAAGTGACATGGTGGTCCTTTGAGTAGGCTTTCCTACTGTGTTAGGAATACTCTAAGTTTTTAGAAGTGTTATTGAATTTTGAGAATATTGTTTAAATGTTGGAGGAATACATTTTTGTAACAGAGCAAAAACAAAAAAAAAAAAAATAAGTTTAGGAACCCATTTCTCTTCCTGACTTTACCTACATATGAAGCCTTGAATAAATCACTCTCCTGCTTTAGGTAGCTCCTGTACTTTCCTGACATTTAAGGCTTTTCAACCTCCTCTTGCTTTGTTTTCAGAGATAGTACAGCAGCTTCACCATGAAATATTTGACTAAGGGTTAAATTTGGAACCAGTTGTGTTTCAGCCTCTTAAAGTTTGTCTTTATCAAATACAGTGTCATAACAGGAGGCTGGGTAAAGATACAGTTCAACAGAGGACTTTGGATAGGTAAAATGAAGCAGGACTTACAAAACAGTCACCCAAATCCTTTACTAAGCTGAAGGGTCCATGAGGGCAAGGTTTTAGGATGCCTCATTCACCACTATTATCTTCTCTCACTAGTACCTCATCTCTACAATGGTGCTGGTCCATGGCCAACTCTCATAAGTATTTGTAAAACAAACACATGAATGAATCAGCCTATGATGACAAATAATATCATAGCATAAAACAGCTAATATAAAGTAAAATATCAGATGATGATAGATCCTCCCAACTGCTTTATCAAACCTTTTGGAAACTTCCCTGAAAAGATGACCATGATTTTACATGGATCCAGTTGCCTTTGATACTGTAGCAGCATCTCAAATACCCTCAATGGTCTCCATTCATAAATTAGAAGATTGGGATAGAAAAGGCACTTTCCAGAAGCCTCAGATCTTGGATTCTGACCCTGGCTTTTCCCTAGCTAGCTGTGTGGCCTTGAGCAAATCGTCTACTTCTCATGACCTAAGTTTTCTCATCTATAAACAAGAGGTTTGGGTTTCTAAGACTCCTTCCAGCATTAGGAATTTAGAAAGAAAGTGGAAAATTATACACATGTGGGCATTTTAAAATTAGAGTTTCACCATCCAAAATGCCTGTTACTTTATTAACTCCATTCCTGTTTTAAACTTGGAAAATTGGCAAAACGAATGCAACTGTTTCAGAAGTTAATGTTGTGTTGGATCAACATAGCAAATAGACACTTGCCTAGAGAGTAATACTTTTGCCAGAAATGGGCTGGCACTGAAAAACATTGCCCTGAAAAGCCCTCTCCAGCCCGCCACTCACATCTTTTTCTTCCCACAACTCAACACCCAAAGACCAACTTGAACTGAGGTCAGAGGTACAATGCAGCAGTAGCCTCTCACCTTAGGACTAAACATTGAGTCATCTCCATTGATAGTTCAACCATAACCTGGAATTCAGTGTGAATAACTGATCTTCAGCCTTAATCCTTCATCCTAAGTCTGGAGAAAATTGGAAAGAGTGGTTTATTCATGCATGCATCCCCACATACTTACGGAGTTTCCAAGAAGTGCCATCTCCCCTCACTCATTCCTGACTTGCACTGGACTCCTTCCCACTTACTTTCCCATGCCCCCATGCTGTCCTCACATACTCACCTATTACTCAACTCCTCTCTTCGCAACAACAAACCTTCTGTTGGCTGCTTCACACAGAAACCTTGACTGCATGTAGATGACCTGGCCCACCAAGTTTGAAAACATTGAAATGTCCAAGACCTTGTTAATATGATTTCTTTGGGCCAAGTGAGTTGGGTTTGCCACTTGCAGGGAAAGGCCAGGTAGAAAGATCCAGCCCCAGTAGGCACCAAGCCACAGACTAAGGATCATGATTGCATTCCTTCACAGATTACAAACTGCCCAAAGAATGTCTCACAGTGGCAAGGATTCATTATCTGAAATGCAACTATTATGGTCCTGTAAGTACAGATGCTGACATGTTAATGTTTTCTAATAGGTGTTACTATTATGGGCTAACAGGATCCCTGGAGCCATTAGAACCTTAACCTTATTAGACCTGATATAGTTTGGATGTGTCCCCGCCCAAGTCTCATCTTGAATTGTAGTTCCCATAATTCCCATGTGTTGTAGGAGGGACCTGGTGAGAGGTAACTGAATCATGGGGATGGTTACTTTCATGATGTTCTTGTGATAGTGAGTGAGTTCTCACAAGATCTGATGGTTTTATAAGTGGCATTTCCCTCTTTGCTCAGCACTTCTCCTTATTGCTGCCATATGAAAAAGGAGGTATTTGATTCCCCTTCCACCATGATTGTAAGTTTCCTGAGGCTTCCCCAGCCATGCTGAACTGTGAGTTAATTAAACCTCTTTCCTTTATAAATTACCCAGTCTCTAGTATGTCTTTATCTGCAGTGTGAGAATAGACTAATACAGAACCCTCATCCCCATCAGGAATGAGAGCCAAATCTTGAACTCTTTCCAGTAGACACTTGACATCCATCATTGATTCCTACTGCACACCTAGATTTTGGAATATCACCTATGCCTGTGTTCCATGCTCATCCATCAGAAACTCCGTTAAAATCTTCTTAGACCTCTGATTCTAACTGCTCCTATTTTACCTAATACTGATTATCATGTTCAAGAGCTACTCAAAGAAGCCAGCTAAAACTTGTTAAGCATCATGCCCAGAGTAGCAGAGCTCACATGAATAGAGTCCAAGGCCAGTTTCAAGGAGGGACACCTAAAGTAGTGTATCTGCATGAAATGAAATCTTATGGAAGTCCTGCTGGGACCACGGTACCCACCATCAAATCCAAAGGGCAGAGTAAATACAGGAACAAGTGAATAATCACTGAGGTTAGTAGCAGGATGGATCCACAGCAAAACAGAGCACAAATCAGTGAATAATTGAGAGTAAGTGGTGAGAACTAAAACTGTAGACCTAAGCGAAAGATGTCCGCTTGTGAGCCATCTAGTACATGGGACAGGCAGGGAAGGTTTAAAAAAGACCATGACGTTTGTAACACAAAGAATAAATGCTTGCTGAAATAGATACCCCATCTTCCATGATGTGATTATTACACATTGCATGCTTGAATCAGAACATCTCATGTACCCCAAAAATATATATATACCTAATATGTACCCACAAAAATTAAAAATTAAAAAAAATTTTTAAAAAGTGAGAATTGGACATACATATTCTTTGGACCTTGCTTTCTTTGTGTGAGACTGAACTTTCTTAGAGCATCTGTAGATATGGCCTCCATTTCATCCAGGCTGTTCTATTTCATTGCAATTATTATGCTAGGCCAGGCTAAAATTTTACTTATTTCATGCTGATAATGTATTTGGTTTGAATTTGTTTCACTTTATATAAAACAAATTTAAGATAATTATTAGAAACCCCAATTAGGGTTTGATAATACTGTACGTACTTTTTTGGTTTTCAGGAGATGGGGTTAAAAAATGTTTTCATCTACCAATAATGTAATCTAGAGAAACTAAAGCTTTGTTTCATAGGCTCATTCTAAGTGAGAAACAAAATAGTAGAGTATTTGCCTCCCCAATCCCCTTAAAAATGAGGAATAGGGAGAATAAGGCAGAGAAGCTAACAATTTGCCCTAGGTCATACAGGTAGCTAGTGTTGGAGTTAAGAAAGTTCATTTCATATGGCTCCAAGATAAGCAGGAAAAGGCTTTCCCAATTAGTATTGTTTCTCTGGTTTACTTGGGCAAGCTAGTCAGTGGTCTTTGTTTCCAGAAACATTTGTGCAAAGCATATCATCCAGTCTCAAATGCAGCCAGATTCAGCAAGATCAAAGACAAAGTTAAAGGAGGACGTGCCACACAAAGAAAACGAACTCGGCCCAGAGATTTTACCTCCGTAGAGACTCATCACAGCCCCAGCTGCTTCTTGGTCAACCAGAGACTCTGGATCTCAGGAAGCCACACCCCCCCAAAAAGAGCAATTCTCCTGCACGTGTACAGCCCTGTGACTTAAAGCTGGTGAAATCACACTGCTTGGTTGAGTGGCTTTGTCAGTTTGTGCCCCAGCTTTCTCTATGCTTTGGTTTCTTCTTCCAGTCCCTAGTTGCAAAGAACCATAATGCAATTTTGCAGAAACTAAGCAAAAAGGAATACATTAGTCTAGTTACTTGGAAATGCTGCCAAAGGAATAGTATCTTCAACTGATTGCCAGCCAAGTCCCTTATGAGATTGTGTAGACTCTTACAATATTGCTCGGGGAGTGAAACAAAGGGGAAGAGAAAGAGAAGAGCCGTGCTTATTATAATTTATAGTCCATTCTTATGGGAACCTTCTTATGTTACCAGAAGGCTGGTGTCTGGGGTTTTCCTCTGCCCCAGAGGAGATGAAAATGGGAGGAGGGAGGGGAAGGTTATCTTACCAACTTTTTACAGCCAAAATCATCAAGGCCAAAATTCCTTCCTAGAAAAGTCAGTGGCAAGATTCAGACGATTCCCACCAGTCCAACAACTCCCAGATCTGGGTGATTAGCATCATCCCTGACATTCAACAATAAAAACCACCCCACTCACCCCCAGGGAGCAGAGAAATCTCAGGACCTCTTGCTTTAAAAATATTCTGATGAGAGGCATCAAGGAGGAGAACCGAAGTGTTAAATATTTGTCTAGAGGATTGGAGCACCTTGATTGCTGTGGTTTCTAACTAGTTTAATTCTCCTTGTTCTTCATCTTAGAGAATAAAGGAGTTTCAGGTATTCCTATTAAAATTTTGTAACTCGGCTGTCTTTACCATTCTATCCTGTGGGGAGAACAAATGGATTGTATGTTAAGCAATCTTCTCCAAAGACTATGACTTCTGCTAACCTTCCTTGATTACATTCTCTCATTAATCAGCGTTCTTAGTCAAACAAAATGTGATGCCAGGAGTCACGGCACTCATCATTGGTGGCTTCATCCCTTTCCTCCTCTCTGTGTGGGTTCCATGACACAGAAGCCTGATGCAAACTAATGGGTATCCCTGAATGGATTGCTTTGAGGGCAAGAACCTTGTCTTATGCATCTTTAACTCTATATTCCACAGCCTAGTTCATGGTATAAAAGACAGCGTGGAATGAATGTCACTGTGAAGCATGAAAAAAAGGGTTACCTTTGCTTGTTAGCTCAAAACTCACAAACTGAAAGAAATGTGTTGATGACTCTCTACGGAAGTAAAATCTGTAGCCCATGTCCTGGCATATAAATACATTGGTTGTTTCTACCAAATGAGTCAATAGAAAGGAGCATGCTTATGTAATAAAGTTGCTCTGGAGAAAAAAAGTAAAGGAAGCAAGTGTTGACCCTCTGCATAGGAAAATATTGTCACAATGAAGATGCATCAATGAGGATGTCTTAACACTAAGGTATGGACCTTCAAGTGGCCTGACCAACTCATTCAGTCGTCTAGTCTCCAGAAGATGATCTTCAGAGTCATATTCACCTGCAGATGAGTACCACCCTATGACTCTCAAACATGTGACCCCATTCACCTGTATGAAACACCTTCAAGAGCAAATGTAAGTTTATCCCAATTCTCCACCCACTAGCTTTCACTAGAGAAAGCACATGGGTCTAAGAGTGATATAATTCACAAAAAGACACCCTTGAAATCAATCTTATATTCATTTATAAATTCTAGAATGTTAAATTATATTAATAACAAATCTTATGAATTTTTTTTATTCATTCATTTACTCCCTTTGCAACTCTTTTATTTTTTATTTTTTATTTTTGAGATGGAATTTTGTTCTTGTTGTCCAAGCTGGAGTGCAATGGCGCAATCTCGGTTCACTGCAAACTCCACCTCCTGGGTTCAAGCAATTCTCCTGCCTCGGCCTCCCAAGTAGCTGGGATTCTAGGCACGCCACCACACCCAGCTATTTTTTTTGTATTTTTAGTAGAAATAGAGTTTCACCTTGTTAGCCAGGCTGGTCTCAAACTCCTGACCTCAGGTGATCCTCCCGCCTTAGCCTCCCAAAGTACTAGGATTACAAGTGTGAGCCACTGTGCCTGGCCTCCCTTCACAACTCTTTTGACTTACCTGTCTTGACACTGTGAGTCTCGAGAGTCCCATAAGTAAAAAATCCGGTTCTCTCATATACTCTGCTTTTATCTTCCTCCTACCCAGCTTGGGGGCCTTGGCTCTGTTTTCCACTTCTGGCATAGTTCCTAGCTCTTCGAATATTTCATAGATTATTGTCATTTCCCCCACTTACATTTCAGCACTTCCTAAAAATCTTGGCCTGAACTCACTATCTGGTACTTGTTATTCTTGTGTTTTTTTATATATATATATGATTCTTCTCCATCCCGTAACCTCCACCTGCCCACCCACTCACCCCACAAGATCACTAAACCTAATCACCAGTGTCAGAGATGGATGTGAGGGCAATGGAGGGGGGTGGGGGGAAGGTACCCAAAGGGCCTCAGGTGACCGAGAAGAAGCAGGGTTTGGATGTTGCAGATGTCACAGGACAACTGATATTTCATTCTTCTGCCAGTGTACATTCAAATCTCAGGAGTGAAAGGAACTTGAAAGTTCATCCATGTCTCCTCCTCTGCACCAAAATATTAGCCATTAAGGAAAGATTAGCATTCCACCGTGTCCTCAGAGATCTCTGAAGTGGATTCCATCATCTCCCTTAGTAATGCATTCCAGAGGCTCATCTCGCTCAGAGATATTTTCTTCATGCTGAACCTAAGTCCTGCTGGAAGCAATTTAAACCGCCCCCCTTTGGCCTGACTTTGTGTGGAAAAAAAAGAAAGCTCTTTGTCACTGTCCTTGCAGGGTCCCTCCATAGATTCCTTGGCTTCTCCAGGCACTTCATGTATTAGTTAAAATGAGAGCAAAAAGGAGACTGGGAGAGCAAGAGATGGAGAGAGAGGTCACACAGCAATGCTCATCTCGCCCTCTCTGGTCAACGTTTCAGAAGCACCAAGGCCCTGGGTTTGACCCACCCCTTCCTTCTCATTTCTTTGGCTAAGTCACATTCTCTTTTCACTGCCTGATGACCTACTTTTATTGCAAGCAAGGTTCTCCCCTTGAAAAGTGTAGATAACATGTAGCCCGACCCAGGGTGAATCAGCTGAGCTGCACAGCTGCTGTGACCTTTTCCTTCATCTCCTGGTAACATGAAGGAAGGAATAAAGATGATCAAGTTTTCTGCTGGCCAAACCTGCTTTGCTTTCCTGGCATAAGGACACGAGGAGATAAAGTATATTCTTCTACCCGAGACAGTAAATAAAAGAAAGAATGTTGTGGGTGTATAGGACATTTGGAACATTTCATTTTTGTAATTGTGCATTCTGAGCTAAGAGCCACCACAAAAGATGGGTCTTTGGAAATTGAGGGGGTTTGTGGTTGTATTTTGGGGTTGCAGACCAGCCAGGATTCTGTTTCCACTTTCCCTATTAGTCCTCAAGTTCTAGATTGAGGCCCCCAAAACCCTGGGGCATCTGACTAGAGACAGCTGCCAACATTTTCCCATGATGAGCAATGGAATGTGTATTGGCCGAGCTCGTTGATTTGAAAGGTGTTTATAAAGTTTCTTGATCCTTTTTTCCACCTGGTTTGCTTCCGGGACCCAGGGGTGTATGGACTGCAGTGTGCCACCGGGAACAAAGAAACGGGATAAACATCATACCCTCTTCCCTGGAAGCTGCTTTAGCATAATTTTATTTTCAAAATTATTTTGCTCTCTTTACTTTCTTTTCCTTTTTTTCTTTCCTCCCCACCCCCCACTCTGCCTCTGGTGTCTCTGTTTACACAGTTTAGACATTGGGGACATGTCGGTAGTTTTCCAGCTGCTTATGCACAAGTGTAATTGAGTCATTTATTTTTAGTGATGTCAAGACTTTGAGAACAGAAATAAAAGAAACATTACACACTGACTAACTAAAATGTAAGAGAGTCCTCATCTGGAGGATGAAGATACAGTGGATGTGATTATTTTCAAATTGTAGGCTCTTCACTCTTCATTTCAAAACCAGATTTGGAAATAATTTGTTTTATTTTCAGCTGGTGGGGTCTCCGATCTCAAGTGAAATTATCCCGAGCTTTTTCACGGTTGATGGCTGACTGGCAGCTCCTCATTTTCTTCCCCTTTAAGTGAGAGACCCACTTGGATTAGTTCCTGGATGGAAAAGATGAGGCTTAAATTAAAGACCTGTGGGACATCCTAAGATCCTCATAGAAAAAGGTCATTGGAACATGATCTGTCATTTAAAATGGAACAATTAAATAAGTGCAACAACCTATGTGTTTGATGACCAGCACATTCCAAGTATATTGTTACCTCACTTTCTATGCACCCACATTTATTTTGGATGTAAATCAAACCTGCAATAGAAGTATTCTTTGTTCTTTACAAAGCTGTCATGAAGTGCTAATGACATTGACACAGGTATTCTTTAGGTTCTTTCAATTCTTCCACCCCCAACATTCCCTAAAAATATAACAACTATTAAAATTTTAGCACAATATAACACAGGATATTTGAACATAAAATTCTGATTAATAAAACTGGTTAATATTAATTGAGTGCACATGATACGCCAGGCATTATTCCAAGTATAGTACTTATTGGGAAGATAGAATTATAGATAAGGAAAGACATGAACAAAGATATTAAGTAATCTACCTAAGGATACACAGCTATTGTTCTATGATCCCAGAGAGTCTCTAGTGTCTTTATTTATGATCACTGTACTCTATGCTGCTTATAGCAATGGAAAGGCAACCAAAAATGGGAGAAATATATGCAAGCTAGAAGGCAAATACGTAATATTCTTTATATATAAAGAACTTTTGCAAAACAATATGAAAAAAGTCAGATGCCTTAGTAGGAAAAAGGGCAAAAGATAAGAATAGGCAATTCATACATAGAAACTGCCAAAATGGTTAATAAACTTTTACATTATTAAACCACATTAAAACTAAAGAAACATAAATGCAAACAATGATATGTACTTGTTTTCTGCTAGGTAAATTAGACTAGAAGAAAAAAATGCTGCTCAGGTTTGACAATGGTATGAGGAACAGCCCCTGTTAAACACTGTTAGTGTGGAGTATAGATTGTTGCAACATTTATAGAAAGAAACTTCTCAGTATATAAAGTCTTTAAAATAAGTTTAGTAATTTCTCTTCTAGATATTTATACTAAGTAAATAGTCAAGAGTGAAAACAAACATTCAGGTATAAAGCTATCAACCTCAGCATTATTTAAAATAATGGTACATCTTTATGGTAGAATACCAAACCATCATCAAAATTCATGCCCTTAAAAAATTAATATAAATATAAGATTTCCATGATGTTATTAAATGAAACAGGGGTTTGTATAAAGGTATGGACAACTCGATTCCAACATTATGAAAAGTATATCTATGCATAAAAGAAACACTGGAAGACTGGAGTGTAACTAAGTATTATTCCTGATGATCAGACAACTCATGATTCTCACTTTTTCTGAAACTTCCTCTTCAGTGAAAATGTATTCTCTTATAATCAAAAAAATTAAGTAATATTGGAGTAAATATAGGATAACATAGATGTGCCCAGACTTTTATAATGAATAAGCTCTTGCAAATTACATTTGAGCATGGACTTTAGCTCTGAAAGTCCTGGCAGAGGAAGCAAAGGGGAAATGAAGTACATAGTGTCATTTTTAATAGAAAGAATAAAAATTTCTCTTTCAAAAACACTTTTTCCCTGATATTAAATTAAAAGTGAATCTTATTGACTGTAAGGGACCTTAGGTGACATATTGGACAATGTCTTCACTATGCCCCTATGGAAGGCACAGAAACTTTGTTTAAATGTACAGGCTTCATAGTGGCCCACTAAAAAGGGTAAACACTAAGCAAGTAAGAGTAAATAACAACTTAGAAAAGACATTTTTACAGGGAAGTAAGGTAAAGTAGTAAGCAAATGTTTTCCCTTGGAGTACCTAACCTCTTAATCCAGGGTTAGAGCTTAGAGGACCCTGAGGAACACTTTTGGGTCAAATGCCCTATGTTTTATCTTCAAAGTCATTTACAGTGAACTGTGTTAATTCAGGGAACAATACTGTAGGCACACAAACAACTCCAAGTTAAATACAATAAAAGTTACAGGACTTTGGGCCTCTAAGAATTCTCTACTGTAATAAAAAGTGTTTCTCTATAATACAGAGTTAGCCTCAGATTAAAGTGAAGAAAGTATAATTTAAAGGGATTTGTGCCAATTCTTCTTTCTGTAATATTTCCTCTATAAGACTTACTACAAAGATAGAAAATCAATGAATGATAACATTTTCAGACTTGAGAAGTTTTAGAGTTTCTGTCATCCAGAGGCAATTAACTTTTAGTAAGCCATGAACACTTCGTGGATTGAACTCGCAAAACCTGTGGAGTCTTGCCCCAGAAATATACATACATGTGCCAAAATTGAAGAAGGTTAAGAATTCCCTCACGTTCAGCCATAATTCCCTAGGATAAGAACACCTGAATTAGTTTAACCTTGTTTTCCTGAGAAAACCTTAGAGCGAGATACATTATTCTACCTAAATGAACAATATTTCTTACTTTTGCAAAATTAGTCCCTTCACATGAGTGACGTAACTCATCCAAGATTATAAAGCAAATTAAATGGCAGATCCAGGATAAAAATCAGGTCTTCTAATTCCCAGGACAATCTTCCTTCTCCCACATCTTCCGTTCACTTAGATTTTAAAACCTGCTCAGTTTCCCACAATCCTGGTAGAAAGGAGGATCTCTAGAACACACTTAGGCAAATCCCATGGAGGACTGCGGTATCTCCTGGGAAAGCAACACTGAGAAAAACGTGGAGTAAAGTTAGGTGAAAAGGGATATGCTAAGTGATATATAAACCAGTTTTCCAATGGACAAGAATTTATGTCAGCATCATATCCAGTTTAGGCAGTTCTTCTTGAATGAATCTTGGGCTGGTTTCTGATTATGGTCAAAGCATCTGAAAGTCAAGCATAATGTCTTACTCTGGTTTGGGAAGCAGTTGTGAATCAAAGCCCTCCAGTAACCCCCAGAAATAAGGGTGATGATATGTCTGAAAATAAGAAGGGTGAGGCATAAAGATCAACCATATCAGAGCCCTGCAACTTATTTTCATGATATTAATAGTAAGTAATCATTATTTTCTTTACTTGCCAGGAGGAATCTGTGACTCATGAGCAAAAGAGAACTATAGGATGCTTTTGTGTCTGAAAACACAGACAGAAAATTTAGATCTTTCCGGTTATTTAACAAAACAACTAGGTTGAATAGTCCTATCAGTGGACCACGTGGTTTTTTGTACACTGGTTTTGGCTGGAAAGTCCCCCATGACTACCCTGTTTATGGGAGTCCTATCATCCTCCTAGGTCCATCTCACATCTCATGCTACCCAGAGACACTGCCCCAAATATCCCAGCCCAGGCTCATATCATTCTTCTGAGCAGTCCCTATGGTACGTTTATGTAGGACATAATTCAACAATATTTGCCTACTGCTTAATAGATCTCACTAACTGCTTCATGAATCTTGTTTCTCCACCAGATTATAAGGTATTCAAAGGCCAGAATCATGTTCCCAGTGCTGCTTCCTACTGTGCACTCTGATGGTATTCAAAACTTGTTTGTTGATTGACCGATTAAAATGAGAATATGGCCACTGTCCTGCCTGAATCTGGTTCAGCAGCATTCTCTTCAGAACAGAGTTAAGCTTTCCTGCCTGATGAACCTCTGTTGATGCTTCAAGATCTGGCTGAAAATGCTACATCCTCTGCAACAGCCCCACTAACAGAAAAGTCCTGATAATTCCTTGGCATACCAAATATCACGATATTTCTAAGGAGATGATGCCTGGAAGAACAGGTTCCCCCCACTCCTAAAATGATTGTTTTAATCCAAAAGTGCATTTTAAATGGTAATCAACATTATCGTACTATCATCTTTACCTGAGAGCTAAGAGAGCCAGTGAAAATTTTCAGAGTAATAAGTTGAGAAGAACTTTAAACATCATTTTAGCTAAATTATGGTCTAGCAATATAATAGAATACCATACAGCCATTCAAAATAAGATAGAAATATATGAAATGATGTCTAAAATATAATTAGACATGGTAAAAAAAAAAGCAAGTTGTAATTAAACAATACTGATACTATAATTGCATTTTTATTTTTAAAATGTGTGTATGAATGCACATATATATGCATTCATATGTATTATATATGCGGAAGCATCCCTGAAAAAAAAATCATCAGTCATTGTTCTATCTGGCAGTGGAATTTGGAGCCCGGAAAAAGGAGGAGAACTAGGCCTCGAACTTTCACTTTAGGCAATTCAGATTTTGCAGTAAGCATTACCTTTATTACTTACGTCAGGTTAGAGTCGATTTTTTTAATTTTCAAAAAAATTACCAGTCCAAGTCTTTTAACAATGTAACCTCGTCTACCTCTCGCTGCTCCTCCACACACTTGGGACCTCAGACCACCCATGTGACAGATGTTTCCTCCATGCTACTTTGACCAGTCCTCTTTTCTCATCGAGGAATGACCGTCCCTCTCTGGTTTCTGTGGTGAACCCCTACTTGTCCTTCAAAGCCACTAAAAATCTCACCTCCTCTGTGATGCTCCCAGGATGAATTAATTGTTTGCATTTCCGTGTCCTCACAGAACTTTCCACATATCTCTGCTAGAACAGAGATGTATGTATATATGTGTAAAACTACATAAAAAAATTGTATCCGTCTTCCTCACTACCGTGAATTCCTTCAGGCCAGATCTGTCTGTATTTTGTTCATTTTTGGCACTATCTTTTGCAACTCACGTGGAGCTTGGGACACTGTACTTATAGAAATATTTGATGAATGCAAAAACTGCGCGTCTGATCCTGAGATCCCTTCTCTGCAACCTTGGACATTCCGAATACCCAGTCAATTCTAGGCAACAACCCAGTTGTTGGTATTCTCAATAAAATGTAGCCTTGGACTCCTAGCCAAAAGATAAAACATCCACTTGTATCCTGTGTATTAACTTCAGATAATTTGATATCACAGCCTACTATAAGTCAACTCAAGGGAACCCTTTTGATTGTATTAATGAAATACAATAAAAATACATGTTCCTATAGAAGACATCATGCAGAGAATCTCAGGCAGGCTTCTTGGATCAACGTGACATAAAATTAGGGTGTCGTTTCCATTAAGTCCATATGTAACAAATTTTCTTTCCATGTTGATATGCAATAAGTGATCTGATTTGAATGACCTCCCTGTTGTCAGTTACACATTGCTTCTGTGTGAGAACTTCATGTCCACTAGCTTCCATTACTGTTTACTGGACAGAAAAATGAATCCCAGGAGTCTCACCACCAACATAAACTGAAATAAAACCAATAACTGCAACGTTGTAGAAATGGCTCTACATACCTTATTATATTTAACTCTCATAAATATTTCAAGAGGTAGGAATTTTTAACCCTACCTATGAAGAAGAAAACTGAGGACCAGGGAAGTTACGTAATTTATATCAGGTCACAGAGCTACTAAATGGTAAGGTCCAGATTAGACTCCATTCCCTCAGCTCTTCTCATTAAGATATGTGCGTATGTCATAATATTAAGCCGCATGACCTCCATCTAAAAGATGTGTACCCATCCAATTTCAAATGAGAGATCTTTCATAGTCATTAAAACACCAAAAATGGAGGATTAGTTTTGCTGTGGCAGTCACAGATTTTCTTCCTTTTCTATCTTCCTTATTATGTTTCTTATCTATGTATGGCTATCTAGACATACATGTATCTATTCATTCAACGTTCAATGAGCACCTACTATTGACCAGACATTGTAGCAAGCAATTGGAGTGAACCATGAACCTGAAAAGATAAATATGGGTTCCTGTGTACCCAAGGCAAGCTTATTGATATCCAATGATTAGAACTCATTATCAGGTATAGTTAATTTGATCTCAGAGTAATTTTCTATTAAAATTGCTATAAATATGTGAATATTAATAGCCAACATTTATTGAGGACTTACTTATCTTCTAGGCATTGTTCTAAGAGTTTTACTGTAACTCATGTAATAGTCACTGTAACTCCATATATTTGGTGGCTTTTATTAATCCCACTTTAAAGATAAGGAAAGTGAAGTACAGAGAAATATGATACCCAAGGTCAGACAGCTAAGAAATGGCAAAGCTAGGATTAAAGCCCGGGCTATCTGAACACAGAATGCTTGACCAATTATTTTATACACTCTCTCCATTTAATATATTGGACGCTGACTCTGGGGTCATCAGGATGAATAAGGCATCATTCTTGTCCTCCAGGAGTTAATGAAAAAAGCAGGCAAACAAACAGGTAGAGCAATAGAGAGTGGTAAGTGGGATGATAGGACGGGTGTGCAGGGAGGTGCAGGCACACAGAGAAGAGGTCCTGACAGCGTTTGCAATAACCCATCTACTATCTTCATGTAGACACAGTCCAGACTCTTGTCCTATGTCCAGGATTCATTCAGTGCCCAGAGATCTTGGTAAAGGAGAAAGATGGGAGAGGGAGAGACAAGAGGAATGATCAAGGAAAAGAGGGAGAAAGATCTTGAGAAAGGAGGCACATAAAAACATGCTTGCCCAACCATAGTCTTTTGTCTTTGTGAGGAATTCCTATCCCTCAGAAATGCATACATGCTTAGAAGAAAATGAGGAACTCTGGTCCTAATTGTTTCCCTACTCTTCTCCATGGTAGCACAAGAAACAGAAACGTTCTCACCTCTTCGCACCCCTCACTTATCCTGAGAGGTAACATGATGAAAATCAGGGATCCTAGGAAAGAAAATGGACAAGTCCCTGCTACTCCAATATGTGGATGCACTCCCGATAAATCATGTAAATTATTTTGTCAGCCTTTTACATTGAATTTTCAGGTTGTTTTTAGTTTTCTGCAATTATAAATGATGCTAGATTGGATATTTTTATACTTGCATTTTTGTACACCTTTTGACCGTTTCCTAGAAAAGATCCCAGAATGGAATTACAAATTCAAAGGGTATATCCTTTTTTTAAACTCTTAATCCATATGGCAAAAACACTTCCCAAAAAGTAGTGACAAATTATATCCCATGGAGTATATTTGGGAATGCTTATCCGATCACACTTTCTCCAGCATTACTATACTTTTAAAACCTTTATTTTATTAGGCAAAAATATAAGTTTTTTCATTTAACTTTCATTTTTGGATTACCAGTGAGGTTAAATATAGTTTATAAGTTTATTAATCAAATGAATTAATTAAAATGATGCATATAAACCTAGTAGATGCTCAATAAAGCCTAGTAGATGCTTAATTTTTTAATAATGAGTTTGAACATGATTTCATGGTTTCTGGCTGTGTACATTTCTTCTTAGAATTTTAAATTTATTTATTTTTCTCATTTCCCTATTGAAGTTCAGTGGTTTCTCTCAGTGAGCTTTTTATATATTAGATATACTGAACCTTTGTTTTGAAGAAATGTCCAGGCTTTGAAGGATTATTGTCACTTATGGAACAATGGTATATAAAGGCATTATGCTTTACAAATATGACACTTTTTATTTATCTCACTGATAAGGAAACCGAGGCTTAAAATGTGTTATCTGTTTCCTCTTTTTTAGGTAAAACTTTTTATACAGTCAAATGCATAAGTCTTACATGTACCATTTCATGAATTCTGACATATGTACGCACCTGTGTCACACAAGTTTTTATTAAAATATAGAATATTGTAACACTGAAAAATTCTTTTGCATGCTTTTCTAGTCAATATTGCCTTTACCCTATCCCAACCTTGAGAGGAAACCATTTTTCTGGTTTAGAACTTCATATAAATGGAATTATACAACATGCACTGTTTTTAATTCTGGTTTCTTTCACCCAGCACCATACCTTGGAGATTTATTCATGCTTTTGTATCTGTCAATGGTTTGGGATATTAAAAGTAATGGCAAAAACTACTTTTGCACCAAGCCTATGCAATGACTTGAGTTGTTGTGGCTGAGTAGTATTCCATTGTATGAATATACCAATTTGTTCATCCATTCACCTGTTGATGGATATTTGAGCTACTTCCAATTTTTTACTATAACAAATAAAGCTGACATAACATTCTTGTACAAGTATTTTGTGAATAAATGTTTTATTTCCTCTTGGACTTTATACATAGGATGGAATTGTTGAGTCATAGGGTATGTGCATGTGTAGTTTAATAAATAACTGCCAGATCTTTTTCCAAAGTTGTTGTACTCATTTTCCCTTTTTCAACAGCACAGGAAAATGTGCAAATATTATTAAATTATTTTTAAAAGCAATATGAAAAAACACGAGTGTAGGATAACCCTGTTAACCTTATTGTGTACTATGTATTACATAGTACATAATAAGTAGTATTATTACTTATTAAGTAATAATGCATACATAGTACATACGTAGTTATGTACATAGTAATACATAGTACATACATAGTATATATATATGAAAAAGGCTGGACAAATCTTTTCAATTGTTAATAGAAATAATCTCTGCATACTAGGTTGCAAATAATTTTCACTTTTTTTCTTGCATTTTTCTAACTTGCAGCATCATGTATTACTTTAAGACATTGTAAATTTGTTTTTCTAACTACAGGAAAAAGAAATGACAGTAGACTACTGGTTCAAAATACTCTCTTCTATCCAACAAGGCCAAGAGATGCAAAGGATTAATCATGAACCCAGTTGCCCAGAGGAGGAAAAAAAAAATCTGTTGTAGACGGAAGAAGCAAGAAGTTATATGGTAAGCTTCATTCATAATTCATAGAACTGTTCATTGTGCAGGTCTTTTCTTGAATGCTTGAATTTGTGGTTAGGTAGAAGGACTTCTCTTCCCCTGCCTTTATTTATTCTCTGTGTTTATGTTGTGTTCCAGAACTTTCTGCCTAGACAATAAGTCCTGTGTCTTGTTATTCTGAGGCAAGAGCATAATAGATGCTCACTGTGCTTGTGAAAATACTGGACACTTCGTGGAAAGTGCATTTGACATGGTGGCCGTGTCTAAAACATAGTCATACCATTAATATCAATAATGTAGAAATTAAAGATACAATGGAATGCTTTTACACAACATGAAAAATACCCAGTTACACATTGCATTGGAATGCAACTCCCCACTGCAGGCACAAGGAGGCTACTTAAACTTGAGAAACTACTTGGAAGCCATTCTCAATGTGATTATTCTTTATCTTCAAACAGAAACTCAGATTACAAGGAGTAACTTTTCCCTCAAGGAACAGTATCAAAAAATTTTAAGTAGACCATATGGCATTTGTCAAATGAGAGGGGGGAAAAATCTCCCACTTCTCAGGGATATTTATTTTACCTGTCAGGTCTTTAAAGGAGAGATTATATATAATATCTCTTTTAATCTTCACACACAAAAAGGTGTTCAATCTGCCTACCTGTCTCTGTGGAAGTGTGAACCTAGACAATAAAATTGCTTTTCTCTTACAGCATAGCATAGCATAGTTAGATACTTTTTATGAAGCTACCCTAAAGCAGGATGTTGAGAACCATGCGCAGGGATTTCAAAGTTTACTTCTTCTTCTAACTGGAATGCTGTAAAATCAGAAAGTTGTTAAACAGAAATAATATGGTAAAAAGAATGCAGATTCTGGAGCCAGAATCCTGCTTTGCTTCTTACTGACAATATGTCCTAGTACAAATTACTTAGCATCTCTGTGGTTCAGCTTTTTCATCAGTAATATTTTATCAAAATTGTAATTACTTCATATAGTTGCTGTGAAGACTGATGGAGTAAAACTTTGTAAATGAGTGAATTCATGCTTAAAACCATGCCCAGCACATAGTACTTTTAACCAAAGTAAGTTATTATTATTATTATATTTCTTTAGTACATGTCATTCAGATGTTCAGAGAAGTGTGATTCATTCAGAATGATTAAGAAAAAATCTGCTTGAATTAATGAAAAATGTAGATTATAAAATCTTTTTTTTAAATCCATTATGTTACTTTCAAAACGATAAAGGTATTTAAACTAAAGTAACTAAAAAGTATTAATGCTAAAAGTTTCATAAGGGGCATACTTCAAAAAATGAGTAAGTTAACAGTTTGCTTATAAAGGAACACATCCTTTGAAAAGTGTCTTCTATTAAGTAGGGTAAGTATTCCATCTCATCACACTATTTGCTTGGCTACAGAACAATCATTTCCCCTACAGAAAGCAATTTCATAAAGTAAAAAAGCATCTTTAGGATAATTGATGCTAATCTCCCTCTTACTCAGGAAACCCTCACACCACACGGGACTTGGTGTCACATGGATTCAGTGAAGAAAACTTATACTTCCATCTCAGTCCAGTCATCTTTAGAAAGTGCTTCCTTAGATTAGGCTGAAGTCTTCTTAAAATGTCCACTCTCTGTCACTGTTTTGTGGAGTTCCACTGAATGAATCATTCCTCTTCGTTTTGATAACAGTTCAAGAATTTGAAGACAGCTGTTGTATGTTTCCCTGAAATCTTCTCCAAGTGTAACAGCCTCATTTTTGTTTTGACTGTTTTTCAATGGCATGACTTTAGATGCATCATCTACCTTGGTCCTTTCCTTCTGGACTTTCTCCTGTTTGACCTTTTTCCTCCTATACTGGGGTTACCAGAACTGAACATGAAACTCTGGGTATATTCTGATTAAAGCCTTGCTTGTTCTGGACCCAAGATTAATCTTGAAATTTTGGTAGTCATATGACTCTCTTGACTTATACCAAGGTCAGCAGTACCACCCCCTCTTTTTTGTAGGGGTAAGGGGTATGTATTAGTCAGGGTTCTCCAGAGAAACCAAATCAATATGGTGTGTGTGTGTGTGCGTGTGTGTACAGAAAGAAAGATTGAGAGACATAGTAATTTACAGGAATTGGCTCACACAATTATGGAGGTTGAGAAGTCTGGACCGGGAATTGCTGAGTGTACAGTTCCATCTGAGTCTGAAGGCTTGAAAGCAAGAAGACTGGGTGCACGTCCCATCCGAGTCTCAGTCAGAAAACTAGGAGAGCCATTGGTGTAAGCCCCAGTATAAGTCTGAGTCTGAAGGCAGGAGAAGAATGATGCCCCAGCTTAAAAATAGTCAGGCAGAGATTTTTTTTTTCTCAGCCTTTTATTTTATTCAGGCTTCCAATAAACCAGATAAGGTCCTCCCACACTGAGAAGAGCAAAAATCCGCTTTACATAGTTGACCAGTTCAAATGTTAATCTCATCTAGAAAAACCCAGAAATGTTTAACCAAATATGTGGTCACTCCATGGCCCACTCAAATTGACACAAAATTAACCATCACAGGGTGCTGTGTGCTGTGTCAGCCATATCCTTCCTACCTTCTACCTCAAATATTTTTACCCATCTATTACCGTTATAAGTATATTTATGTACTGTTACATGCATATGCATTTTACATCTACTCCTATTCGATTTTTAAAAATATTTTCCCCAGAGATTCATGTTTTGGGGATCTCAGATACTAGCTCCCTTATCATCATATTGGGTAACACTGTGGAATTTCCATGTATAATACGGCTCAATGAGTCTTCTTCTAATACAAAATATTAAACTGGAAACTACCAAGAAGACTTTCATATAGAAAAAATGCTTGGTTTCCATCCATCCATTAATCAGTTGTTTCTGAGGTGGCCATTCATTAGTTATTATCTATCTAATTGTAGCATCAGTTGCCCTCATATTCATAAGGTCTTAAAGATCTGGAATAAAATTGTGTCATACGTTCTTCTATTTGTAGGACTGCATAATCTTTAGTCAAGTACAGACACATTAGAAACATTGAAATGTCGATATACTATGTCTTTAGCATTTCCCTTGTTGACTAGTTTTGCAACCTTACTGAAAAAGAAGTTAGTCTGGTGTGACCAGGTCTCAGTGGACCCAGTCTAGCCTCTAAGGTTCATAATCTATTTCTTTAATATTTTTGAGATTTTTACCTAGGAACAAACTTTTAAGCCTATAATTAGTAGAATTTGCCCTCTTTTCTGCAAATATCTGTGTAACGCCTAATCAAGTCATAAGTAGACTAATTCATCATTTGTCTTCCCAAAGTTAAATCATACAGTTTATTAAAGCTTCATTATTGATCAAAGAATATTACTTCTTCATGTCTTAGGGTGAATTAATGTATCTGCCCATGATTTTAGATTTGAGATTTCTTGGATATTGACTCAATCATCTAATATATTTGTTATCACTACCAGATCAGAAAAGAAAATGGGGAGGGAAAATAAAAATGCCTCTTTTACCTAAAGGCAAAGGGCTGAAGTAAATAATCTTCATTTTCTTTTTGTACGAAGTCTGTATAGCTCAGGAGACTTCATTAAAACACTTGTCTGGGACCATTTTAAGTTTGCTCTTCCCTACTCTGTAATCCCACCGTGATAGACTTAAACCTCACCAATATTCATATGTGTAAATCTGATTTTTCAGGATAGTAAGATTTGAAAGATATGCTGCATCAACGAATTAGAAAACTAGATTTCACAAACACATAAAGTTGCTTTCATCAGGAGGTTTCTAAAACTGTTAGAAGCCAAAAATGCAGAACAAGAAGGAGCTTCAAAATATGACTGTAACCACAAGTTTATGTGCAGAAACAACTTGCCCTTTGGGACCCTTTGGCCATGTCTCTTGACTACAATTCTCTTCCTGTTTTGGGATTGATTTCAAGACTCCCTATTCTTCCTGTCCTTGCGTGGTTAAACGTTCTCGTCACCCTGGCCTATTTCCTTGATTTCCTAGTTGATTATTTTCTGGCTCGTGATCCAGTTCTCTAAATTGGATTCTGGTCAAATTAACTTTTCTCCTCGAAACTTTGGTAGTGATCTTCCACCAGGAAGAAAAACATTTCCTCTCCTGGCTCAGAACAATCAATAATGCTCCCTCCCAGAAAATGAATGTCAATGGCTGTCCTATTCTCCTTGCTGATGGCTCTCATACTTATTAATCCATCCTACATTTTAAGCCTTTATTCTACAAATGAATTGCCAAAAACCAAGTCGCTTTACATAAAAATGAGAATTACAGTAAAATTCAGCTTGTCTAATCTCAGCCCATTCAATTCATCCAGATGCACTACAATAGGACTAACTGTGTGATGATTTAGAAGAGCCATGTTTTGTTTCTCTTTTTGTTTTTATTGTCCTTTGCCCTTAGTGAAGCTGTGGTATACCAATCTAGACAGCTCAGTGGCAAGCACTGAGGCGAAGGCTAATGTGTGCTGTGTTAAATTCAGCCCCTCTTTCAGATACCATTTGGCTTTTGGCTGTGCAGATCACTGTGTCCACTACTATGATCTTCATAACACTGAACAGCCAATCATGGTATTCAAAGGACACCAAAAAGCAGTCTCTTATGCAAAATTTGTGAGTGGTGAAGAGATGGTCTTTGCCTCAACAGACAGTCAGCTAAAACTGTGGAATGTAGGGAAATCATACTCTCCATGTTCCTTTAAGGGTCATATCAATGAAAAAAACTTTGTAGACCTGGCTTCCAATGGAGATTATAAAGCTTGTGGAAGTGAAAATAGCTCTCTCTATCTGTACTATAAAGGACTGTCTAAGACCTTGCTAACTTTTAAGTTTGATGCAGTCAAAAGTGTTCTGGACAAAGACCGAAAAGGAGATGATACAAAAGAATTTGTTAGTACTGTGTGCTGGAGGGCACTACCAAATGGAGATTCCAATGTGCTGATTGCTGCTAACAGTCAGGGTACAATTAAGGTGCTAGAATTGGTATGAAGGGTTAACTCAAGTCAAATTGTACTTGATCCTGCTGAAATACATCTGCAGCTGACAATGAGAGAAGAAAAAGAAAATGTCATGTGATGTCTCTCTCCAAAGTCATCGTGGGTTTTGGATTTGTTTTGAATATTTTTTCTTTTTCTCTTTTCCCTCCTTTATGACCTTTGAGACCTTGGGAATACCCAGCCAACTCTCCATCATCAATGTAACTCCATGGACATTAATGCTCTTGGTGATGTGGTTATCTAATTTTTGTGGTAGAGAAACAAATTCTTTTGAATAAAAATAAATAACAACAAAAAAATAAATAAAAGTTTATTGAGGAAAAAAAAAGAAGAACCATGTTAACTAAAGGTCAGATCTCTGGAATCCTAGTTCTACTCTGTGAGTCCATGACACATCATGTCTTCTCTTCAAGCCTCAATTTTTTAATCTGTATAAAAATATGGTTCGACCAGAAGGTTCTCAAGGTCCCCATTAACTTTCAAGTTCTTTGGATCTATGAATCTATTTTAAAGTTGTTCATTATTGATTAATAACATTCATGTGATAGCCTGATCCAACTATTAGCAGTATAGAGATGTAATCACAACTTTGGAGGCAATGAAAGAATAGCAGTTCTTAAAGTAACCAAACCAATTTTTTTCTCTCTGTTTTTCCTGTTTGTTTTTCCAGTTCCCCAAATCTTAACATATTATGGTAAAGGAAGCACTCTTTCCTAGTGTTAATGACAGTAAAGACTATTGCAAAATGTCATAACAATGCCTGTCCTCAACTGATCCAGTCCACATTTGCAGATGCCTGATAGTCAGCCTAACTTCTGGATGCCTGTCCAAGCCAAACCTCTAAGTACTTGGACTTGGGCCCTTCTTTTAAGCTGAAATAAAGACTTGCACTTTCTTCCTGTCTTCAAAGACCTTCAAATTTTTGGGTAAAACCAACCCATAAATGCAAATAGACATCCTTTCACACACAATATACACCTGTACCTAGGTTTATACATGTGCCGGTAACTAGAAACTTCATCATAGGGTCATCTACGCTTCCAAAACATCAATAGAAGGCCAATTTTCTAGAATGTGAGGATGACAATTTAAAATGAGCCACATTAATGAGGTTTCCAGGAGGCTTTTAAGCTGTTCCAGCGATGGCTTTGGCTAGAGTGACCCACTGCATAGTTTTGCCCATGATCTGATCACAATGAGTTGTATTTATTTATGTGCTGTGTTTGAATAGTGGAGACAGTTTGGCAGAGTTATGGATAAGAGATTTAACTGCCGCATATCTTTAAATGCTAACAGCTTTTAACATTTTTTCTATATAACAAGCTATATTTATGAGACAATGAAGGGGTAGGGGTCTGAGGAAATAAAAATGAAGACAGAATAAAGGAAGAGAACAGTAGGGAACTCTGGCCTTGATGGGACTGAAAATATTTTAGAACTCTCAATTTCATTCTACTCTGAAAGCACCAGTTAGTTTTCCAAAAGTTTCCATTCATTATACTTCAGAGTATGATGTAATCCAAAGTTTAAACAATATGTTCATTATATCTCTATTTACACACTCATTCAATCAGTAAACCTACTTGTTGAAAGTATATTTTATGCAGGGCATTATATTAAGCATTGTCGATAGTGTAAAGGTATATAGGACATAGCTCTATCTTTTGACATCTAACTGTCTAATGAGGAGATATAATAGATATGCATAAGACTATAATACATCACTCTGCATTGGCAATTAATTAAAGAAGAGGCATTTTAAAATACACATTAGGATGTAAGAGAATGGAATCCCAGGAAGAGAGAAAAGCATGAGCAAAAATGTGGAGGCAAAAAGTACCAGGCTATTTTAAGGAATGACTGAATCACTGTGTTTGGGTGTTAGAGGAAGGGAGGGGGAAAGTCTTGAAAAAGTATAAGCAGGCTGGAACAAGATATGAATGACTTTAAATCTCACACTGACGAGTCTGGCCCTTTTTACTAGAAATGAGAAGTTAGTGATATTTAGAGCAGGGAAGAGCATGAGCAGAGTGCTGCTTTCAGAAGGAAGACTCATCTCGAGGCAAGGTGAGGAACTGATTGGAGTAAGAAAGTTTAGCGCCATAGTGACCAGTGAAGAGGCACTTTCAGTTGGCTCAGTGCAGGTAATAATGGCATCATCTAGGTGGATAAAGATTGGAAGGCAAAAAAATTAATAAGTACAAGAACAGATGTGGACCAATCAAACACCATATATGTAGAACGAGAGAGGAGTTACAGAAGGTTCTGGAATTTTAAATGGGATGGCAGAAACAATGTAGATCCATTGAGGGACAATTTGTAAGTGAGGGATGTTAATAGACTTAATTTTAAACACATAGGGAATTAAGACAATATTTCTCTACGTGCTTATGAGAAATCTCCCTTTTCAAACTTAGACTTGAACTGGGAAATAAGAAAGTCTGGAGATACCTTCTATTGTTTGTTTATAAACCCATTCTGAATTCGAAACAAGAAGGAAAATAGATGCACTTCGTGTTTTTTTTGTCTAGTCATCAATTAAACTGATGATCCAACACCATTTACTTCCATTGCCTTATCCACCTTGCTGACAATAGTAAAAACAGAGCCCAAAATGAGTCCAAGAAGCGTATCCCACCTCCGCTTGTACAAGACTGCAAGTGATAGCTTGAGAACAACCAGCAATGGAAGAAAACACACCCAGTGTAGATTGAGAAGGCTAGTATCAAACCCAGAAAATGACTTTCTATTATCAGTGAAGATGAGAATAAATGGCTCCCTAAGGAAATGGTATGTTCTCTTAATAGCTCACAAATTTTCCAGGTTAGTTTGATCAAGTGGAGCAGAGCTAGCAGGGATACAAATTATTGAAATGGTGGCAAAGATAAAGCTTCTATGTAAAATAAAATTTAAGATGCAAAAGAGATTAACAACTGGCCTTTTTAAGAGAATGAAGGAGGGGGGTTACAGCTTGAAATATATCTGTTTATGTTCTTACTCCATTCCAGTGTCCAGTTTCTGAAGATCAGAAATAGGGAGGATTTGGTAAAACTCTCAGTCTCCAATTTCTATCTAGCCTGGCCCTGTGTTAGTCTTTCACCCAGACTTCTTAACCCCTACAGCCCCTGGGAGAAAAGCGTGTTAGAACAAAGTGAGGAAGCCTGAGAGCTTCTCCTCACTTTCTGGCTGCCCTTCAGCAAATAGGGTTCTGATAGGGACAGAAGCATGCACTCTGTCTCCTATTTGGAGTTGGTTGTAGGAAAGAATTTGCACACATAGGCAAACTGCAACTCCAGCACACAGCTCTGGTTTGATTCCAACTGAAGTCAGTTGTCCCATACCCTCTGATTGCAACACATTGTAGGGAAACCATCAGTGCTCTTCACTCAGATGTTGTCAGCCAAGACTGATCCCAAAATAACCATGATGGTCCCAGAGGGTGAATGGAACCCACACTTCCCTTGGTTTTCCAGTGACATTTAGGAAAGTTTTCCTCCAGCTTCAATAGGTGACTTATCTAAGCAATGACTGGAGTGATTTCAAATTAATTAATGTTCATAGTTATTAATACCATAATTAAAAAGTTGGTCATTTGTTCCATTAATATGATATTAATGACACTGGTGATTCATAACATGAATCCCAACTTACCTTTGCATCCCAGTTTATGGTGGACAGCTCACTTCCACAGACGTTGTCAACCCCATTTGCCAACTCAATTCTCTGTTTATGTTATCTCCATCTTCAGAGGAGAAGACCCAGTCTCAGAGAGGTTAAATGATTGTCCCAAAGTTTCACGGTTGCCAAGAGGCAGAACTGAGGCTTTAACCCAACTCTTCTAACTCTGAATCCCTTGCATTTTTCTCACTGCACCACAGAGTAATTATAGGGCATGTTTATCAAGTGGTGTGTGCACCAAGTCGAAAATCCCATTTAACTTCTAATTGTTCCAAACACACCCTCACCACTGGGCTAGTTCTTTTGGGGGGGAATATCAGTGAGTCTGGTGGATTGTTTGGGTTGTTGTATTTTATATATATATATGTAATATATATACACACACATATGTGTATATTCCATTAGTTCTGTCCCTCTAGAGACAGATATCTCTCTCTACATCTATCTATCTATATCCATCTATCTATCTGTCTATCTATCTATCTATCTATCTATCTATCTATCTATCTATCTATCTATATGTAGAGAGAGGAGTTTAAGTATTAACTCACACGATCACAAGGTCCCACAATAGGCCATCTGCAGGCTGAGGAGCAAGGAGAGCCAGCCCGAATTCCAAAACTGAAGAACCTGGAGTCCGATGTTTGAGGGCAGGAAGCATCCAGCATGGGAGAAAGATGTAGGCTGGGAGGCTAGGCTAGTCTTTCATTTCACATTTTTCTGCCTGCTTATATTCTAGCTGTGCCGGCAGCTGATTAGATGGTGCCCACCCAGATTAAGAATGGGTCTGCCTTTCCCAGCGCATTGACTCAAATGTTAACCTCCGTTGGTAAAACCCTCACAGACATACCTGGTGTCAGTACTTTGTATCCTTCAATCCAGTCAAGCTGACACTCAGTATTAACCATCACAGTTGTTTTTTTTTTCATAGCAGTCAAAATGCCCAGTTGAGCCAGTAAGGTTTTTTCACCTTGAGTGAATTACTTGGCCATGTATTCATTCAGTATAAAACAAATATTTACTGAATGCCTACTATGTTTTACACATAATGCTAAAATTTTCACACAATTTTCTCCCTGTGACTTAGGTTAAAAAATTCATCCAAGTTGAAAATGTTATACACTTCTTTTTGCATTTATTTTCTAGTGTGATAAAGTCAGTTTAGGCTGGTAAACCTTCCTTATTTCTCCTCAGGAGAAAAAAAAAAAAAACAATGTATTTGCATTTAAGGAGGTTCCCCCTCATTTTTCAGTTATGTTCATCGCTATGACCCACTTATTTAGGTTCTTTGGAAAAGGAGAATTCACCCTCTGTGGGTCACCCTATTAATTACTATTGTAAGGAGCTGATTTATGGCCACAGAGCCCTTGCAGGTGTTTGAGAATGGTGCTCCACAATGGGAAATGGAAACAGGGTAATCAATAACCACCCTGAGACTCCTGCTTTAAGGCTGTCCTTGAAGATGTGCTGTGGATCTTTTTCCAGCATGTCTGATGAGCAATCCTTTTGCCGGCGAGGAGCCCTGTGGGAGGAGGAGTAAATATTGTCTTTAGACATGGCACAAGGACCAAAAGACACTGCCAAGACATCAATACTGAGAGATCACAGAGGACTTGTTGGTGAAGGAGGGAGGCTGGACACAGGTGGGAGGGTGAGATTTCTTCTTTTGACTGCTGAGATCACTGGACTTGCAGTCAGAAATCTGGGTTCCAGAGCTGGCTCTATCCTTTATCAGAAAAGTAACCTTGGACATGTTACTTAATCTGTCCACGCATTAGTTTTCACCTCTGTGAAATGAGTATACTGATAGTACCTACACAATGTAGAGATTAGGTGAGATAGTCAAAGTTCTTTCTGTTCCAGGAAGTGGTTTCATATAGTCTTAATGATGCTTTTTCTCCCATTCTCTCCTTTTCATGTGAACTATGACTTTGGTGATGGCAGGACCATGCCATATATAATGCTCTCTTTAGGCCTTGGCACAGGGACTGGCACATGGCAGGCGATGAAAGGTCTTTGTGAAAGATTGCATGCATCTTCCCTTCCCTTGTCTTCCTTCTACTTGCTTTCGACTTTGCCCCCTCTTAATTATCCCCAAATACATGTTGAATTTATGAGGGAGCAGCAGGGAGGGCCACTTTGGACAGGATCATTACTCCGCTCCCTTTCGCTGCAGGGCCTTTTCCCTAGGCTAGTCAGAGAGCTATTTGAGCTAGTTAGGTATAAGACCACTGAATAAGAATGTTGACTCCAAACGAGGCAGCTACATCCCAGTTCTTCAGCTTAAAAGTGGCTATTGCGGTGCCTTAAATAAGTATAAATCCTGACCAAAAGAGAGCAAAAAGTTTAGCCTGGCTGAATTCTGAATCCAACCGTAAACTAGAAAAAGAAGGAGCGGGAAGGCTCACCATGAGGCTGTATCAATAGCCCCAGTGTGAGAAGGCTCAAAGAGTCTGGCCTGAAGCTTGAGCTACCACAGCAGTGAGATGATTTCTAATTTTAGAAATATTAAATAACTGATAATGATATGACCTTGTTAAAGAACCATGTTAGGAAAAAAAGGGACACTGTTCAAAATAGCCTACACTTTCCCAGCTGAAGTTTCCAGGTAAAACGTGGGTTCACCACCATAATGTAGGTTCCAGATGATGAGACACCCCACATTGCAGACAAATGTGGCAAGGCCAAGACTCCTGTGTGTCCTGGAAGATACGCATTTTCAGCAACCAGCGGGGTGACTCTTACATCCTTACCATGTGAGAGAAGTATAAGCACCGGAAAATCAAAGAAATAGGACTGAGTCCTTGTTCTCAAGGGGTGTGAAGTCTAGTCACCAGCCTCATGGTGACTCCAAGATATCCTAATTTTAATATATGAAGCTGTGATACAGTGCCCAAGACCTGACTGGGGAAAAGCAGCCTCATGCAATGCCTAGAAACGTCTGAAACATTGCTGCTGGCATCCTATGAAGCAGGAATCTGAAATGCAAAACCTAAATAAAACCAGCAGGCTTCACTCTGGGAGGACAGACAAATGGAAGATGCAGCAACCCTGGAAGATGAACAGAACCCCGGATAGTTTCCCTATCCTGCCCAGTGCTGTAGATAGACACCTCTAAGGCTTGGCTACCTCAAGGATCATTAAATGCTTTTAGCAAAACTGTCTCTGAGGAGCAACCAGCTTTGAAAGCCAAATTGAAAAATGTCCATCTGATCTTGTAATTGGAGAGAAAGTAGGATCTGTGCCATGATAACACATTAGAGTCATTTGGAGATGAAAGAAAGGAAAGGGTGGTCTCATAATTAGCAGGGGCCTGAGAGTACAGAGAGGGGATGCTTCTGGAGTCAACACTGGAATTCACTTGGCATCAGATGCCATCAGTCCCTCCCTATGTGACTCTAAATACAAGAAGAATTTGCTGAGTACACCTTGGCTAAATTTTATCTGAGTTTCTTCATGTCAACAATACTTCCAACTATACAGTTTAAAACAGTGGTTCTCCACAGGGGGAAGTTTTGTCCCCCAGGGGACATTTGACAATGTCTGGGGACATTTTTGATTGTCCCCACTTGGAAGATATTTTCTACCGGCATCCAGTGAGTAGAGGCCGGGGAAGCTATTAAACTATTGTAAGACAGCCCCTCACAAAAAAAGAATTATTCAGCCAAAATGCCAACAGTGCCGAGGTTGAGAAGCCATAGTGGAGAATAATGAATATTTTCTGAACTGTCATCATTTTCGGGATTCTTTTACTTTTATACCTTGAAAACAAGGGAATTGGTTTACTTATCATCACTACAGTAATAGAAAAGTGCCAACAATTAAGAAGATGCTCCAATAGTGTTTACTCTTTTTTTTTTTTTGGCCGGCCAGCGTGGGGAGTCTTATAAACAGAGACCTTGGACAAGAGGTGAAGGCGCTTCTGCAATACTGTCAGAGTCAAATACCTTGAGATTTCCTTTTGTTCCTGCATCTGAGGCCATCAAAGCCCTCTCCAGACCTCACAGCCTGAAATAATGTTTTGGAAAAGCCAAACACAAAGATATGTGATTTTTTTATCTGCTGAGAGTGGGTGGGATCACTCTACTGTTGAGAAAGATCTTTCTAAATAGTAGATTGGATTATGTTACTCTCTTCTTGAAGCTTTCAATGACTGCCCACAGGACAATATATTGCACTGTTCTTCCCCATCTGACTACCATCTCTCCAACCATCCCATCTTCTGGATCTTCTCAACTCACATCATTTACCCCAGTTATACTGGATGTCTTATCTTCCCCAGGATGCAATTGTCCCATCACACTCTTTTCTTGGTTTTAAACATGGGAGAGTTCCCCTGCCCACAAGGTCCTCCACCCTATTTTCCAACTAACTACTAGCTATCTGCTAAGAATGATCTCAAATGTCCACCTTGGTTTAGAACCAAGAAAATGGTTCTAAAACCATTTTCTTACCTGGTCCCTACTCCTTCCTAATACCCTGGCCTAAGTCTGGTGCCCTTCCCAGAAAAACCTATATCTGCCTCCAATATAATACCTACTATCCTGAATTTCAACGAATTGTGCATCATCTCTAGGCACTTTGAAGAGAAATGGTTTCCTGTTAATCTCTGTATGTACCTCAACCCTTCCAGGCCCTTCCAGGTATGATGCAGGGCTTGAGTCCCTAACAAGATTTCAACTACTATTTGGGAAAGAATAGAAGAAAAGTACAGGGTGGAGGAGGGCAGGGGGAGGAGGGAAACAGAAGACAAGAAAGGAATGATGATGGAAGGAAGAAAGTGGGAAGCAAGAAAAGGAAAGAAAAAGCAGGAGGGAAGCAAGTAGACTGGGAAGGAGGAAAGAGAAAGAAGGAGGAAAAGGGAGACGGGAAGGGAAGGAAAGAGAAAGAAGGAAGAAGGAAGGGAGAAGGAGAGACCAAAAAGAGAGAAGGAAGAACTCTGTTAATATCTCTTGCTTAGAAAAGATTTCTCTGCTCTCTCTGACTTGAGTCAAATCCCAGCATTAACTGTCTTCAAGAACCACATAACTCTCTGTCATAGCACTTTCCCCATTTGTAATTATAGATATATCTGTATGATTATTTACTGCAATGTTGCAGCCTCCATGAGGTCGGCGTCTACATTTTCCTTCACTGTTATAGCTTCAGTACATATTGTGCCTGCAAAAATTCTTTGCTAAATAAATGAAAAAGTGGGCAGACTGCTGGAGCAGAACCAGTAGCTAATTTTATTAGTAAAAAGTCAGCCCCTCTGTTTTTCATAAACCAGTCTGGGGACTTAGATATGGTCTTGTTTAACCTTCACCTAAATTTTTCCGTATTAAAAAACCTCTTCTGCTTCTAGAAAGAATTGTTCTAAGGCATTCAAGACAGTGGCAGATACATTCTCACTTTAAAAATCAATCCCAGGAGCAATTTATTACAGGGAAATTTCCTGGACTCCAAGAAGCACCTTGAAGTCAGGAGATGATTAATTTGATATAACTGAAGAGCTGCAAACATCTGCTCCCCGTTGACATCTGCCTCTCATTAAGTTACAGCCCTCTGTCTCCCTCTGCACTGGGGGCTGGCTTGTGTGTTGATCTGGTAACTCTAATTATATGGTAAGCCCAGTGCTCAAGGCCCTTGTGCCAGCCACCTGGTGGGGGCTCAGTAAAAACTTGCTCTATTGCATTGTACTCCAGATCCACCCTGAGCACTTTGTAAGTCCTCCATCACTCCTAAATAATAGAAATAAAAAACAGTAATGAGGTTGGTGGACACATTGTCATCCTGAAGCTCTGGCTAAGGCTGAATCCAGATAGAATCAAACCCTTGATTGAGTCACATAAACAACAAATTAAATCCATGAAAAATCTACCAAATCTGTTATTTGGCATCAGGTTTTGCAATAACTCTTTAATTGTTATCTCCTACCCTGTTATCGCCTTTCCCACCAATGCTACTATCAACGTAATTGTCTTAAAATACACTGATACTGAGCTACCCTATTCAGAAACTTCAGAGGCTCTGCTCTGCCCATGAACATGTACCACCTTCCTAACCTTGACTGCTAAGCCTTCCACTTATTTGAATAAACCTAACCTCTGTCCCAGTGCTTCCCTTCAGACAGCCTTGTTTTTAGTTATATGGTGTGATTTCTTGCTTCCAAATACTGTTAGTGCTCTACCACTTTCATGCCTTAGCAAATGTAACTCACACAAAGCCCACGTGCCATATGGCACCGTCTTGATTCAGTGTGTGTCAAAGGTATATCAACCCTGACTCAAATAGACATACAATTAATTTAATCTTTACTGCAGTCTTTCATAAATATACCCAAAGACAGAACATAGAAAAACTTTCTAAAACCTCTCTTCTCCCATTTCTTTCCTTCCTTTCCTCCGATATGTCTAGGCTCACTTAAAGTCTCTCTCCTCCCCAACTCTAAGCTCCCACTCCAAGATATTCTTCAAGTCCACATTTAGGTTCTTTTGTCTCCCTTCGTAAGTTCTTCGTAGCTACATCATTTCAGCCTCCTGGCTTCTTAGAACTTTCCTGTAAGAGCCCTGGAGCTAACTCAACAAACAAACAAACAAACAAAATTCTTTCTGGCTAGGACATAGGGTAAGGGAAAAAAATTGAAAAACTAAATTAGTTTGTCTTATTCCTGTCACATTTACAGTGTACACTCTGCATGGAATGCTTTTGGCCCATTTCTAACATCAATACACCACTCAACAGCTAAAGCCCAGAACAAAAGATCCTCCTTGAAACATTCCACGATGCCCTCTTTGCACATTTTATCTTGTCTTATAGCTTTTGGTGTAAATGTCTCATTTCTACTTTTGAAAACTGAGACTCAAAGTCATCTGTAAAGCTCTTATTTGCCCTTCAATACTCCCCTAAATATCACTTCTAGGGCAAAGGGTTTCCTCAATACTCACCCAAAAATTTTTTCCAGGGCAATGTCTTCCCTGACTTTCTTTCTGGCCTTGACTTGGTTATCTCTTTGATGCCACAGCAACTGGCACTAACCTGATATATCATCATGAAATTCAGAGGATTATTTACATGTCTGTATTGCCTTCTCTCCCTCCAAACACGTATACTTTGAAAACAGGGAAATCTCTTATTCAGCCCCACACTTATCCAAGCACTCAGCCAAAACATGTTCTCAGAAAATGTGTGTGTCCAATGTCATGTTTATGAAGTAATGTATTCTCCAGAATATCTGTTTCTATACCTTACTCATTGTAGATTCTCAAAAAGTGTATTTGGAATTGAATTGAACATATATGAAATATTCAGCTTGATTGATTTTTTTCTCTGACATAACTTTATCTGTTTGGTGGTCAAAAAAAGGTTTTCACAGTGGAAAACTGGTGGAGAGAAAACAAAAGATTAAAAATAAACTAGTTTGACCAGTTGCTTTCCCTGTGGATATAAAGCCAAGCTTGAAGCTTTGTCTAAGGAAATCACACTGCCAGGCAAAAGATAATAGGCTGAGAGTGGGTCCTTCTTTTGCAACCTGCAAGGCTGCAAGACCTTTTATTTCGGTATTAGAATATCCCGTTATACTAGGCTCATGTGGCTCCTTTGGTTAATGGTGACAGAAAATGTCACTCCAGGGCCACATAACTGCAAATACTACTGGCCTAGAAGCTGAAACAGATTGATACTATTGGCAAACCACACCTAGGCAGCTTTTTATAAGAGGGGGGAGAAAATAGAGTGATTAAACATAATCACTCTTGTGCATTGTGCAATTAATCTCCAACATCCCTGGACTGCTCTCCGGGCTCCATAACTTACACCCAATCCATGAAGGTGGGCCCATTGACTGTTTCCAGTACTTAAAGGAGTCTATACACAAAAAGTCATTAATTCTTTTAAAATTCAGTCCTTCTCCTGTGGAGCAGGAGCTTGGAGGAAAAAGGATATTTTTTTTGGCAAAGCTTTTGAGTCAGAAGTTCAAGGTAGAGGCAGCCTGGGGAAGAAAAATACTGTTGGTGCCTATGCTCCCTGCTAACTCCAGCCCCAGGAGTGGGTTATGAACCCATTCCCCTTGACAGACATTGGTTTGGATGGTGGTATGGTTGTAATTCCAGCCAATGAGGTGTGAACTGGAGAACTGTGGGAAAGCATTTCTTTTCAAAAAAAAAAAAGACACATAAGAAAAGCTGGTCTCTTCTTTTTCTCTGGACATTGTCTTGTCTGGCTGTGTTATCTGTAACTGCAGCAGCCATTTTGCAACCAAGAGAGAATCCTAGGCTGAGAACAAAGACAACAGTGGCAGATGTGAAAGACAAAAAGACCCTGAATTCTTGATACTACCATCTTGCTACTGAATAACCAACACCAGAGACCCCTTACTTCTGAATTTCTTGTATTATGAAATAATACATTTGCTTATTGTATTAGCCACTTAGAATTAGGTTTGTTTTGTTTTGTTTTTTGTTTTTTGTTTTTGAGATGGAGTCTTGCTCCTGTAGCCCAGTGGTGCAATCTCAGCTCACTGTAACCTCAACCTCCTAGGTTCAAGTGATTCTTCTGCCTCAGCCTCCTGAGTAGCTAGGACTACAGGCACGTGCCACCACACCTTCATTACTTGAGGCCAAAATAATCTCAATATATTTGGATTACTGAATGAGTTAAAACTTTTGAGGATTTTTTTTTTTTAAGCATAGCTCTTGCACCTACTCCATCACAACAAACAGGTGAGAACCAGTACCTGTCTCATCCACCTCCTCTTCACATCCCAGACCCCACACTCTGCTGTGGACCATGTTACTGGTCTTCATCCTCAGCTGAGTGACCCGTTGATTTGCTAGACTATGTCTAGACTCAACTATTGATTCTATTAATATATAGTCCCTTAATTACATGCCCAAATCACATACCACCCCTTCCCTCCTCCCTTAGACTTATAGAACACTCACTTGATAAGCCAGCCTCCTGACAGGAAAGGGAATTTAGAGCACATGCAGGCAGAGGCAAACTATATGATCTACTCCATGTTCTTGCACTGCATTTATTATGTTTCTGTCCATAGCCAGCACTTGGTTAAGCTCTCAGTGAATTAAAAGGGCACATTACCTAACCTCTGAGGGAACCTCAAAGCTCTGAAAAGCCATTTCTCAAGCAACTACCTGGATATTCCTGTTTTTGAATGCATGAGTTTATTTATTTAATTTATTAAGGATTTAGTGAGCAGTTAATCTAGGCCCCATGCATTCTGCTAAAGATTGGGGATACAACAGTGAATGAACCTTTTATTCATTCAACAAACATATAATGAGTTTTTACTATACGACAGAGAACCACTAGGGCCTAACCTATAAAGGAAAAAATATGCAGAGATTGCCCAGAAGGAGGGCACAGCGGAGACAGACGTTGTATAGTAGAGACAGATCTTTATCACATACTCATCCAAACACTAAGTAAAGGGCAAGAGTAGGGCAAGAGAGAACATTCTAGACCAAGGAAACTGCAAGAACAAAGGCACAGAGGCAGGAAGAGGAATGGCACAATACAGAAAACCAAAAGCTAGTGTTACTGGAGCACAAGAGCAAGTGGGAAGCTATTTCAAGAGGTGGCTGGGAGAAATAGGAGGCAATGACTCGATCACAAGACATCCTTTATACCATGTCAAGGAATTTGGACCTTTTCCTAAAGCTCCACTGGAAAATTTTAAGCAGGGTTATAAACTGACCAGACTTTTGGTGGAAGGGCCAAGCTCGGAGTTAGAACGACTAGTAGAAAAATAAACATGAAATAAGGAACATCTTAACAAAGACGGTGGCAATTGGGAATAGAGAAGAGAAGACGAAAGAGACATCAAGTCAGTGGAATCAGTAGAAGATAACTGCCAACAGCCTATTTTAAAAGCAGGGGAGGAAGAAGGACAAGGAGGAGATGATTCCCAGGTTTCAGGAGAAGGCAGTTCGAGAAGGAATGGAATTAGACTGCATTTAGTTAACAACCTGTTGTGTCCGATGTGGGACATCCAAGTTAAGCATTAAAGACATACAAGAGAAAAATCTGGGCTGGAAAAAAAAAATAAATTTGGGTTCCACAGCAAATTGTGGGTATTTAAAAATGTGAGAATGAATGAACTCACCCTGAGAAGCGATATGTAGTGAAAAGAGAGGAGTCCTACTGGAGATCCCTGAAGACAGTCTGTTTGCAGGATTTTGGGCTGGAGTGCCAATGGAAAGCAATACATCAAACCAAAAGGCTGTTAAATAAAATGTTTAACCCTCCTGCTTTTAAAAAGATACCTTTATGGCCGGGCGTGGTGGCTCATGCCTGTAATCCCAGCACCTTGGGAGGCTGAGGTGGGTGGATCACCTGAGGTCAGGAGTTCAAGACCAGTCTGGCCAACATGGTGAAACCCTGCCTCTACTAAAAATGGAAAAATTAGCTGGGCATGATGGGGGGTGCCTGTAATCCCAGCTACTTGGGAGGCTGAGACTTGAACCCAGGAGATGGAGGTTGCAGTGAGCCGAGATCGTGCCATCGCACGCCAGCCTGGGTGACAGAGCGAGACCCCGTCTCAAAAAAATATATAAAAAATATACATATATCTTTATAATAATACAACTTTAAGTATATAAAATGATGGTTTTTATATGTCTAAAATTTGGCAAAAATTAATAGGATGACTGAGTTCAATTATTACTTTGAATGTCTGTGTGCTCTGTTGATTGCCCAGCAATGTGCAAATGAGGGATGAAAAAAGATATGCACAGTTCATGAGTTATTATAAATTTATTCCATGAAAATTATTTTCTTGTCTTCTTTTCAACAAAATCACTAATTGTGTTGTTGTAATCAAGATTCTTATATAGTCATGTTCTTTTCATGGTAGCGACAAAATAGAAAACTGAAGCAGTACCAACTGGAGATGTCAACAAAATTGTTAAAGCAACATTTCAATTCAGAAACAAACCATTAATTTTACAATTGTGTTCAACCTTTGTAATATACAGAATATAAGGAAAATATTGCAAAATATTTAACCTTCAGTATCTCTTAGAGTAGTATCTAAATCTATAGAGTAATAGAGAGATTCAGTATCGTACCTCACATTCATTACATCTAAACCTGTATATATACAAATTTAAGAGCAATATGAGTTGTTTTATATTGCAAAGGTTTTCCTGCATCTGTGTGCCAATACTGCAAATCTCACATTAATCATGAGTATTTCAAATACTATGAATCAAAAAGTAAAGAGAAACAAGAAAATGGGCACTTGGATATGATACTTTATTATGCAAGAATGTAGAGTGCATTCATGATATCTGAGAAGAAGGACTCAACACATTAATTTGTCTTTTCTCTTACCTAAGCACTTCTGTCTTTCCAATCTTCCCTGCACTCCAAAGTGGTGCCCAATCTGTGACTTCTGCAACAGCATAGCCCACACTCATTTATGGAATTTGGTCTTAGACATCTTGTGTTTAGAAGACATGGGTCAACAGATGTAGACAAGGATTTCCCCTTGCCTGAACAGCATTAGTCACGAGAGCAGTTGTTTAAGGTTAGGAGACACACTGTCCCAGTACTGAGTACTGGAGCCCAATTGCAGTGGTGCCCTTGTGTCCTTTAATAAATGTACTGGGACATTGTGACATATGGGGCCTTCAAGAAGATGCTCCAGGCAGGGCTTCCTATTGCTGAGTCTAAAGACGCATCTGAAGAGCATCAAGAGTTAAACAGTGAGTGGAAGAAGAGAATCCCATGACAGAGTTTGAAGTATCATAGCCAGAAAAATTAGAGCAAAACCAAAAGTGGTATTATAAAAGTCAAGGGAGAAGAATTTCTAAGTAGTTATCAACAAAGGCAAACATTGAGAGAGGTTAAAAAAAAGCAGGACATTGAATAAACGAAATGTGGCATATTCATACAATGGAATGTTATTCAGCAACGGGAAGGGATAAGTCCTGAAATATGCTACAGTGTGGCTGAATCTCAAAAACACTCTGCTAAATAAAAGAAATCAGTCACAAAAGACCACGTATTGTATAATACAACTTATATGTGATGTCCAATATAGGCAATTCCATAGAGACGGAAAATGTTTTGGCAGTTGCTGGGGGCTGGCAGAGTGAAGGGAAACGGCAGTGACTGCTAATGAATATGGGGTTTCTTTTTGGGGTGATGAAAATGTCCTAAATTTAGATTATGTTGATGGTTGCATAACTCTGTGCCGTTGAACTGGACACTTTCTATGACTAACTTTATGGTATGTAAATTACATCTTAATAGAGTTGTTTTTTTAAAAATAATAATAAAAGAAAAAATAGGAAGATATATATGCTACTTCTAAGATCAAACCACTCTATACAATCACACCAAACACTGTCCATCTAACTGTGAAAAATCAAGTCTTGGGAGCCATCAGATATTTAAGACTAAATAATCTTCCACGATGACTGGCCCATTGCCGCTGACCAAAAAAAAAAAAAAAAAAAAAGTCTGTTTTTCGAGAAAAAAGGGAATGAGATAAAGGGACCATTTCATAATAAAGGTCTTTCACACTAAAGTAAACTTGAAAACAGAGAACATTTATGCAAAAAAAAAAAAAAAAAAATCCATTTACTATGTCAGTAATGTTCAGCATTTCCCCTGCTGTTATTGTAGATAATTGAGTAAAAGCTTTTCCTTCTCTACATAAAGCATCAGTTTCCAACTGATTCTCTTGGAAATTTACTTTTGAGATCTCACTTCAAGATCATGACTGTAGAGTTTATGGGAAATGCATATGTGTTTGAGTAAATAGAACTATTTCCTTTTCTTGAGGCAAACACTTGCAACAACTGGAAAAAAACAGAAGAGGGAAAGAAAGAAGTAAAACTTCCCACCAAGTTTATCAACACAAAGTCACAGCTACTCTTTTGTAATTTCCAGGCGACTATACATCTAGGCTATGAATCCACATCTTTCTCACCCAACTCACTATTCAAGATTTATGTGATTCAGGGTATTAAATGCTAATATATTTCTGCTACTCAAATTTTTAATGTACACATTAGTTCTGAAGTCCATAAGCTGGTTAATATCTACATTCTGGCTAACGTGTCGTGTTGAATTTGTACCTTCTAAGAATTTTTTTAGACTACAAGTTGGGGATATAATATCCACAAACAAGCAAAATGTAATGGAGAGTTTAATAACTTATAAGAAATCTTATCCGTCTACCAATAACAAACACAAATAATAGCATAATTAACATATTTTACAGTTTATACAACACAGTCAATATAATACTTTGATGGTCATGAAATAGGTAGAGCGGGTATTACTATTGTAATCTCCATTTTTAGCTGGATAAACTAAGGTTGGTCAAAACCATTAAATGACTTGGGTAGGTACCCTTGCTCACTGTTTCCAGAGCCCCTGTCTGTAACACTCACTTGTGTCTGATTACTTGACGCGTGCCTTCCTCTGTAAGTTTCATGGAAACAAGGTCCCAGCACAGCATCTGATGTGCAGTATGTGCTCCATAACCATTTGTTGAATTGAATTGATCAAGTTCCCACAACTAGTGAGGCATGGAGACATGATGTCAGATGTCCACGTCACTTGTTCTTTTAAAGCCTTAGCTATGTTTTATTTACCTATTGTTATGGTTGGCTCATAAAAATTAGAAGAAGAAGATGCCAAGTGAGACAGCTAGACTGGGAATGTTTATTTCTATACCATAAAATACTTACTTTTATACCTAAAACCACCTATGTGAAACAGCACTTTGGCATATGGCTTAGTGATCATATGGCTTTATGGTCAGATAGCTCAGTGGTTGCATAGTCCCGTGGTCATAAGCCTCAGAGGTCATACGTCTCCATGGTCATGTAACTCAGTAGTGAGTTCAGTGATCATATAGCTCTGTAGCTATAGAGGTCTATGAACAGATAGCTCAGTTGTTATATGTATAGGCCAGTGGTCACATGGCTCCTTGGTCATATCACTCAGCAGTCATATATCTCAGTGACCTCAATGGTTACATAGCTTAATGGTTCAGAGTCAGAGGGCATATGATCTGAATCCCTTCGTCAGAGCCTCCCTGCCCTCCTCTCAGCCTGAGCCAGCCAGCAGCTCAGAATATGGTTGAATTAAATTTATACAGACATTGACACTTCATTTTTGTCTTTGTGGATATTAGTAAAAGAGGGCATCAAGAGTAAGGAACTTAGATATAATCCTGATTTCAAAACAGTTTAGGTGACTGAGTTGTCAGCAAGTTACTCCATGTCCCCATAACTGGATTTACACATTTGTTAAATGAAAATATAATAACACCTAGTTCATTGACCTGTGATAAGATCACATAAATAAAAATACTTTGTAAAATATAAGACATTCCTCAAAAATATTTTGATTGTTAGACATGATAGTATAGAGAAAGAAAGGTAATGCAAAATTAATATGAATTTAGGACCCATTGAGTGATGGGTACTCTAACTGCTAAAATGTTACTTTCTTGATATATGTATCAAGAAATTATCTTGTATCTACATTTATTTTTGTTCAAGAATTCTTTCGTCTTCCCCTGGTGTAGAAGATGATGGCCAATGCTCTGTCTATGTTCCCTTTCTCTCCTTACATCCTTTCTCCTGTCAAGCTCAGCTCTTTCCATTATTACTACTGTCAGCTTCAGACAAATATCTCACAAATTTACCCTGAAGGCTAGGGAGTCAGGAGACCACCAAGGAGCAGCACCAAGCAGAAGATGATCACATCATGGAGAAGCCCCAGGTGGTACCACTTCACCTAGATGGTGAGCAACCCTGGAGGTCAGTGCCATGGAGGACTCATGGTGAGGTATAGACCATTAAGAATGGGTAGAATTTAAATGGGTAAATATTAAAAAGAGTAGGCTATCCAGAATGTGGAAAGGTGTGATCCAGCCATGTAGGAATGTATAACAAGAGCATCTGGAGCATATGCATGAAGAGTTTGGTTCATTTATTCATTCAACCATTTATCAAGTGCTGTATTACTTTTCTGTGGTTGCATACTAATTTACCAGAAAGGTAGTAGCTTGAAAAATCACATACTTTCCATGAGTTAGGAGTCCAGTCATGGCTTAGCTTGCTTCTCTGCTTGGAGTTTCATGAGGATGTTGCTGGGCTACATTCCTATTTGGAGTCTCAACTGGAGGAGAATCCACTTCCAAGCTCATTCAGATTATTGGAAGAATTCATTACTTGCAGCTCTGTGACTGAAGTCTCATTTTCTTGCTGGCTGCCAGCTGGGGACTCCTATCAGGTCCTAGAGGCCACTCTCATATTCTCGCCACATGGCTGCCTTCAACAGGCCCTCTCAGAACATGAAGGCTTCCTTTTTCAAGGCCACCAGGAAAATCTCTCTCCCTTCAGGAGAACTCAGTCCCTCTTTTAAGGGTTTTAATCTGATCGGGTTAGACCCACCCTGGATAAGTTTCACAAAGCCAACTAATTAGGGAATTTAACTACATCTGCAAAAATCCCTTCACCTTTACCAAATAATGTAACCTACTCCCAAGACTGGCATCCATCATATTAACAGATCTTTCCCATACGCGAAGGCAGGAGATTATATAGAGTATGTACATTACGGGGTGGGATTCTTGGGGGTCTTCTTATAATTCTGCCTATCACAAGCATCTATTATCTGCCAAGCAAATAATTGACATAAATAATATGAACAATAATCTGTGTTGTCTTCAAAAAGTTATAAATTGGATGATAAGCACACCAAGATTATACGGGTAGATGGATAGGATTAAACGGGGGAAAAAATACATGTAAAGTGTTTATCTCAGTGCCTGAAAAATGAAAATTAGTGTTCCAAAAAGTTAGTTCTTCTTATTATTAAATAATTAAAGTACAGTCTACTAAGCGGTATATTAAAGTTTTGGACAAGGCATATATTGAATGGGGGAAATGCTCAGTTGTTTGGGAGATTAGAAAAGGCTTAAAAAATAGAAGCCACTGGATCTCAGTCTTCTCAAAAATTTTACCAAATAGTCCCTATTAGACCATATTTCAAAATGTTTGGAAACTGAGACTCAGTTAAGGAACTTACTCAAGGACACTCAACTAGTAAAAGATGAAGGCATGTTTCAGACCGGCACCTTTTGGTGTGGGAACGCTTGTCCCTCATGGTATGTGTGTGTGTTTACAGCAACAAGGAGTCCATGTTAGCCACAGGGAGACATGTGAGAGGGTGGAGGTAAATACCCACTCATCTGCCCTATCCACTGCTGCTGAGTAAGAATGGAGTCCAGCATTGTCAACCATTCTGATTATTCAAAGGAAACTTGAGAAGCAAATTTTGTATAAAACAAGCTTGTGTAGATAGCATGGGTTTATGTCACTAAAAATCAGGGAAGGGGATTTAAAATTAGATAAAACAAAACAAAAAAGTAGATACATTTTGTAGGAGAATTCCCTAATACCTCATCAGACTATTATATTAGGAAAATTGTCCTGGCCTTGGTGGGCAAGATGCATTACAAGGTGGCAAGGAAGTACCTGGGTGGGGAGTTGATCCAAGGAAGCTGCATTTGTACTTCAGATGTGCAGCTGGATCAGTGGAGAAGAACACTGGCAGAAGTGATGGAAATGGGAATGAACAAGTAAGTACGAGTTGGATAAAAGGCCTGGTGGTGTTGAACCCCTCCTCAGAACTCCCTGACCCTTTCCCCGAAAACTCTCTTCCATCTTCCCTCCCTTAAACTCGTGTGCCATGCCTCAGTTAACCTGCACCACCCAAGTGTTGGCAACGTACTCCAGGCTAAGCTTTTCAATGCCTGTTTGCTTGGTGTTTTCATCCCTGGGAATAGCCTTCCTCTTATTCTCCTCTAACAAAATCCTAATCTTCCATCAATGCTCATATTAAGTACCACCTATTTCAAAGAACGATCTATAATCTTTCCTGGATTCCCAAATTGGTGTGATCTCTAGCTTCTCCAAACACTCAGACTGTACCTAAAAATTCACACCATACCACTTAGCACTTTGATACATGCTTTTATGGAGTTCTCTAATTGATTTCAACTCAGTACAAGGAAGGCCTTTCCAAAAATTAGAGCTCTCTGACTGCCTATGAGGGAGGAGCTGCCTGTGAAGGCAGGGAACTGATCCTCACTAAGTTTGCATGCAGTTTCAGTAATTGTCAGGAAATTGAAATGAATCCCCAAACCTGCTGTAAAGACTTTAACATCTAATAGGAATGTGGGTCTGGAAAAATCTCTGAAGTACTGCATTACTCAGAAATTCTGGATTATATATAGCAAGGTAGCATTTATTCTATAAACATCTTCTGAGCACCTACTTTGGGCTCCAATCAGAAAAACAAACTCGACCAGGCGTGGCGGCTCACACCTGTAATCCCAGCACTTTGGGTGGCCCAGGTGGGCTGATCACTTGAGGTCAGGAGTTCGAGATCAACCTGACCAACATGGTGAAACCCCGTCTCTACCAAAAATACAAAAATTAGCCCAAGTGTGGTGGCAAGTGTATGTAATATTAGCTACTTGGGAGGCTGAGGCAGGAAAATTGTTTGAACTTGGAAAGGGGAGGTTGCAGTGAGGTGAGATCATGTCATTGCACTCCAGCTTGGGTGGCAGAGTGAGACTCTGTCTCAAAAAAAAAAAAAAGAAAGAAAGAAAGAAAGAAAAGAAACACAAACTCAATTGCTTACAGGTGACATGTGAGGAAGGTGACTTTCATCAGGAAGGGGGATGCATATTGGGTATCAGTGGGAAGTGGTGGAGAGAGGGACACGCTGGAGCAGACATGCTCTGTCTAAAGCAAATACCCATTTATCTGCCCCATCCATTGTTGCTGAGTAAGAATGGAGTCCAGCATTATCAACCATCCTGATTACTCAAGGTAAATTTGAAAAACAAATTTTGTATAAAATATCTCGAATTTTTAAGTTGAAAAATAATTATGTTTACAAAAACAGAAAACAAATTAAACAAAACAAAACAAAACATGCAGGCCCAAGTAAATGCATCCAAGGTTTAGAGTCAACCCTCAGGCACCATCTTGAGCCTTGACACTAAATAGTATACAAGATGCTTGGGGTAAGAAAGATAAACCTGACCTTGAGAAACCCTACACTCTTATGGGGAGACAGGCATTTGAACACCTAATTCCATTATAAAGTACATTTAGCATTCAGTGTTGTCTTCAACAATAAATGAGGCTATTTCATGGCAAAACAAAGAAAGACTAGTGTGTAATCAATGTAAAAATATACACTCAATGTGTGTGGGAGCACAAAGGAAGAGATGGAAAACCTAGTAAGGAGCTCAGGACAGTAATCAAGCATGAAAATAACAAATCAAACTGATATTCGTAAGAATAGAAAAGAAAGGTAGTGACTTTCCAGTAAAGGTGAACATAGACCTAAATCTATATTCAAAAACATGTTGAATTGCTCCCTAGGGCAACTAGATAGAGGAGTAGTTTTTATTTGAGGAGAAATATGATTCATTCAGTTTGGAACAAGTTCCACTGGATATGGCTATAAAACATCCAGAAAGCAATGTATAATTGACCAATTTCATCATGGAGTTGGAAGGTTGGAAGAAAAATGAGAACAAAAGATGAAGATTTGGGGGTCGTCTACAGAGGAATATGGTTTAAAGTTATGGATGCAAAGTTGAACCCCTCCTCAGAACTCCCTGACCCTTTCCCCGAAAACTCTCTTCCATCTTCCCTCCCTTAAACTCGTGTGCCATGCCTCAGTTAACCTGCACCACCCAAGTGTTGGCAACGCACTCCAGGCTAAGCTTTTCAATGCCTGTTTGCTTGGTTTTTCATCCCTGGGAATAGCCTTCCTCTTATTCTCCTCTAACAAAATCCTAATCTTCCATCAATGCTCATATTAAGTACCACCTATTTCAAAGAACGATCTATAATCTTTCCTGGATTCCCAAATTGGTGTGATCTCTAGCTTCTCCAAACACTCAGACTGTACCTAAAAATTCACACCATACCACTTAGCACTTTGATACATGCTTTTATGGAGTTCTCTAATTGATTTCAACTCAGTACAAGGAAGGCCTTTCCAAAAATTAGAGCTCTCTGACTGCCTATGAGGGAGGAGCTGCCTGTGAAGGCAGGGAACTGATCCTCACTAAGTTTGCATGCAGTTTCAGTAATTGTCAGGAAATTGAAATGAATCCCCAAACCTGCTGTAAAGACTTTAACATCTAATAGGAATGTGGGTCTGGAAAAATCTCTGAAGTACTGCATTACTCAGAAATTCTGGATTATATATAGCAAGGTAGCATTTATTCTATAAACATCTTCTGAGCACCTACTTTGGGCTCCAATCAGAAAAACAAACTCGACCAGGCGTGGCGGCTCACACCTGTAATCCCAGCACTTTGGGTGGCCCAGGTGGGCTGATCACTTGAGGTCAGGAGTTCGAGATCAACCTGACCAACATGGTGAAACCCCGTCTCTACCAAAAATACAAAAATTAGCCCAAGTGTGGTGGCAAGTGTATGTAATATTAGCTACTTGGGAGGCTGAGGCAGGAAAATTGTTTGAACTTGGAAAGGGGAGGTTGCAGTGAGGTGAGATCATGTCATTGCACTCCAGCTTGGGTGGCAGAGTGAGACTCTGTCTCAAAAAAAAAAAAAAGAAAGAAAGAAAGAAAGAAAAGAAACACAAACTCAATTGCTTACAGGTGACATGTGAGGAAGGTGACTTTCATCAGGAAGGGGGATGCATATTGGGTATCAGTGGGAAGTGGTGGAGAGAGGGACACGCTGGAGCAGACATGCTCTGTCTAAAGCAAATACCCATTTATCTGCCCCATCCATTGTTGCTGAGTAAGAATGGAGTCCAGCATTATCAACCATCCTGATTACTCAAGGTAAATTTGAAAAACAAATTTTGTATAAAATATCTCGAATTTTTAAGTTGAAAAATAATTATGTTTACAAAAACAGAAAACAAATTAAACAAAACAAAACAAAACATGCAGGCCCAAGTAAATGCATCCAAGGTTTAGAGTCAACCCTCAGGCACCATCTTGAACCTTGACACTAAATAGTATACAAGATGCTTGGGGTAAGAAAGATAAACCTGACCTTGAGAAACCCTACACTCTTATGGGGAGACAGGCATTTGAACACCTAATTCCATTATAAAGTACATTTAGCATTCAGTGTTGTCTTCAACAATAAATGAGGCTATTTCATGGCAAAACAAAGAAAGAAAGACTAGTGTGTAATCAATGTAAAAATATACACTCAATGTGTGTGGGAGCACAAAGGAAGAGATGGAAAACCTAGTAAGGAGCTCAGGACAGTAATCAAGCATGAAAATAACAAATCAAACTGATATTCGTAAGAATAGAAAAGAAAGGTAGTGACTTTCCAGTAAAGGTGAACATAGACCTAAATCTATATTCAAAAACATGTTGAATTGCTCCCTAGGGCAACTAGATAGAGGAGTAGTTTTTATTTGAGGAGAAATATGATTCATTCAGTTTGGAACAAGTTCCACTGGATATGGCTATAAAACATCCAGAAAGCAATGTATAATTGACCAATTTCATCATGGAGTTGGAAGGTTGGAAGAAAAATGAGAACAAAAGATGAAGATTTGGGGGTCGTCTACAGAGGAATATGGTTTAAAGTTATGGATGCAAATGAATTCAACAAATGGGAGAGTACACAGCGAGAATAGTAGAGAATGGGGGCTCATATATTAGGAGATAAGGAACAAGATAGGGAGTAAGAAAATCCAACAAAGTTAACTAAAAAGAATATTTTGAAAGCAGGGAAAGACCTGAGTCCTTGAAGCCAAGGTAGGTATGTTTGTTGAGAAGTCATTCTCCTTCCATTCCTTTACATGTAGGTCATCCTCAAGGTACAAATACCAGGGGGGAAAAATGTAATCTCTAAAACCAACAACAGGGCTGATTTCCAACCTGGGCAGGAATTCCTACCAGTGAAGTGCTGATAGTAAGTCTTGAAGAGAATGTTGTTGGGTGGTAGACTGAGCCTTTCATTTTGGATTGTCACCAGGAGAATATTCTTTCCATGACTGAAAGAAGGCTTCTTTTCATTGGAGAAGAAACAGATTTTTGCTGTGACTCTGCAAAGACAATATAGGTTACGAGGAAGGGATTCATTATTTTCAACTGCAGTCTTTCCATAGTTCTGACACAAATGTTATTCTGCACCCAGAAACACTCAAACTAACTTCAAGGCGGTTGAACACATACATGTTCTTAGGTTGCAATTATTCATCACAGTCAACTTTATTTTTCTTAAGAAAAATAGATAAAGATTTGCTGGGAAAAGAAGGAAAATGAAGCAGGCCAAATGAGGAGTTTAGTGGACTTGAGATGTGAATTTTCAGAAAGTCCCTTGTCCCCCATTAATCCTTCTTTTTTGTCCTTTATCCATTATGTGGGATTAGTTCTTTGTAAATTTGGATTTGTCCTGATGAATTAAATTCTTGGCAACTGCTGTTCCTGCTGACTGGGTGCTTCTTTGTGCTCTTTGTAAGATCTATAACTCATTGCACCTGTTGCATCTGAATAGTCCTCCACAGCCAGGGTGTGTGCGTGTGTGTGTGTGTGTGTGTGTGTGTGTGTGTGTGTGTGTGCTTTAAGGCATTCTATGATGTTCAGTATAAGAGGAAAAACTCCAGGATGACAGGAAGTGTTGTTAAACAGTGGACTGACTTACAGAGGCAAGTTGTAGAAATCTTTTTCATAGGAGATCTTTTAAGAAAGGCACCAGAAAAAGCTCTAAGAAGCACAGTGTGCATCGGGACTCATTTTGGGCAGGAGGCTAGAAAGATGAGTTCTGAAGACCTTTCCACTTCTCGGGGTCTGCTATATGTTTTCACCAGGGATCAAGAAAGGAATTTAGTGATCCTCCAGTCATCTGAACACATAACTCCATTAGAATGTATATTTAACATAGTTCAGGGTTGTCTTATATATATATATATTTTTTTAGATGGAGTCTCCCTCTGTCGCCCAGGCTGGAGTGCGGTGGCGCTATCTGGGCTCACTGCAAGCTCCGCCTCCCAGCTTCAGGCCTCAGCCTCCCAAGTAGCTGGGACTACAGGCGCCTGCCACCACGCCTGGCTAATTTTTTGTATTTTTAGTAGAGACAGGGGTTTCACTGTGTTAGCCAGGATGGTCTCGATCTCCTGACCTCGTGATCCACCCGCCTCGGCCTCCCAAAGTGCTGGGATTACAGGTGTGAGCCATTGCCCCCAGCCCTAGGGTTGTTTTCTAACGGGTTAAATCTAGGTCCAAAACATTTAATAGTAAGTTACCCAAAGTAATAGAGCTAGTTAGTGCAAGATGGGGAACTAGAATCCAGTTTCTTATGTCACCCCTCCCCAAACACCACATTATATCCCGTTTTATTCTTTCAGATAAGTATTAAGTAGCTGGTTTGCCAGGCCTTTGTAGGGAGCTCCGTGTTTTCATCAAGTTTCACATATCTAAGAAATTACATCAGAATTTATGTGAAAAGGATGTTGTATTTTTTCAATGAAATAGATTTTTTAATGGAAAAAAGAGAAAGTGGCCTAGGATATATATCTTAGCAGCTGAATAAACAGGTCTACAGAACAAGCATTTTTGGCTTTATATGTTATATATTATTTATAATACAATCATTCAATTTATTAAAGATTGGACCATTAGTTTCATAATATAATACATTCACTCATCTTATTTCCCATCCAGAACTCTTTCTAAGTTGGAAGTTGGCCAAATGGAGTATAGGCATCTCTCCCAGAGGTTCTGTTAGGTTTCCTTCTCTCTTGTTTTCTCTATTGCTACCCACCACCACCACACCAGAGATGAGCCTTTTCCCAAGCATCCTTGAATCCACCTACAAGGTATTTGGCTATTAACTGGGACTTCAAAAAAGTGGAACAGGTCTAGCCTGTGAGAATATATACACATGCATACACATATATGTGTGTGTGTGTGTGTATATATATAGACATAGGGCTTGGTCCATTTATATATTATAATGTGTATAATATATTATATGTCATTGGAAACAATATCTATTATATATGGCTGCAAATAGACATATATATTACTCCATTTATATATATGTCCATTTGCAGCAACATATAATATATATTATATATTACAATATGTCATTGAAAACAATAATATATATTATATATTGCTACAAATGGACTAATCCCTATGTCTATATACATATATATATATAAAATGTGTCATTGGAAACATCAACATAGAACTGGACACTGAAATCCCCAGAAATTTATCAGTTAAGAGGCTTAGGTATGTAAATGCTTCATGATCCCAGTCAGTCTTCTATGACTTGCTGTCTTGCTCTGTTTGAGCAGCTATAAAAAGAAAATCTTGGACTAGGTAATTAATAAACAGTATACATGTGTTGCTTACAGTTCTGGAAACTGGGTAGTCCAAGATCAAAGTGCCCACAGATTCAGTGCCTGGTGAGGGCTTGCTCTCTGTTTCAAAGACGGTGCATTCTAGCTGTGTCCTCGCATGGTAGAAAGAGAGAACAAGCTTCCTCAGTCCTCTTTCATAAGGGTACTGATCCCAATCATGAAGGCTCTGTCTTTGTGACCTAATTACCTCCCAGAAGGCCCTGCCTTTTAACACTATCACATTGGAGATTAGGTACCAACAACTGAATTTTGGAGGGACACAAACATTCAGACCAAAGCACTTGCTAAGGGATTACTTTCATCTGGGATGATTCTGACATGGCAATTGGAACACACTAATCTGAAAAAGCCATTTCCCATGAACTATCACACCATTGCAGAAATAGAAAAGCATCTTGAGAGATTGAGGACACAGACAAAAAGCTTTGATATGAGAGGAAATGTAAGAAGGGTTGAGCATCATCTGAAGCTAGAACAACTCTGAGATGTGCAAGTAGACAAAGAACAAGAGAAAAGATTTGCCAAAGACAGACTTTAGCCACTTCACCAATAGGTACAGAGCTGTCTTTCTCTGGATGCTATGGGCATGTGTCATTAGAATGGTTCAGCGTGAATGTGTTCATCAATAGTAACCTGGGGGGAATGGGGTCAATCTCCCATTCCAAGATACTGTTTCAGTTTTTGGTTTTTGGTTTGATAACCTTTTTTTTTTTTTGAAACTGGGAAAATGCAGATGTTTGCTCTGCTAAAAGTGGAAATTTAACATAAACTTCTGACTTCATAGATTGCTGTATGCCAAGTCTCATTGTATCTCCATTATTAACAGTAATCCGAAGGAGGAGAAAGTCATTAAACATTTTATGGTTTCCAATTGCCATCAAGATACTAACATCTGACACTGATTGAGGACTTACTATGGAACAGGCTCTTTTATTGCCACTACATATACTACACACACACACATAAAGGGACATATATATATATACACACACACACATATATGCAAATACTATACACTATATACTTACATACACTATGTATACTAATGCATGATACCACTATATACTACCATTACATATAAATATATAAATATATATAATCAACTCCAGAAGGTAGGTACACTTTACAAATAAAGAAACCAAGATACATATAGTTTACATGAGTCTACGTAACTAGTGAGTGACAAAGCTGGAGTTAAAACTAGGCAGTCTAATCCTGGAGCCCATATGGGTTCGTGGCACATCTGTGGTGCCCACACTGTGCTAAGCATTGTGCCACATGTGAAGGTTCAGGGATGAATAAGGCGTGCCACTATTCCTAAGGAGTTCACAGTTGATGGAGGAGACAGGCACATCATTACAGTAAGGTGCAACAGTGCTGGCTGAGCTGGGTCTTGATGATTAGGATTATATATCTTGGAGCACACCAAAACAAAGTATTCCACCCCCAGGTGCAGTGTGTACAAAGGTAAGAAACAGCTATAACAGTCGTGGAGTTTTAATCAGGATGAGCCCCTGCAGAGAATCTGCAGAATCTAGGGGAAGAGAGAGCAACAAGAAGCCAGAAGAATTGACAGAGACAATGCAGTGAAGAGCCTTGAATGCTAGTTTGTACTTTTATCCTGTGAGAAATGCAGAGTTGGTGAAGGTTTGTAAGCTGGAGATGGAGATGATGGGATGTGTTGCAGAAGTATCGCTGTGATAATCTTGCAGAGACTGGACTGCAGGAGAGAATGTAGGACTGGGGACCAATTAGGACACTCTTGCAAGAGCTCATGCTAGAGAGACTCTGCTAGAAAATGCAAACCTTCCCATTTTCTTAAATGATCACCTTAAAACTTTCAATGATCTCCATTGCCCGTGGGATAAAATGCAAATCCTGTGATCTTGAATCATCTTGAATGATTGGACAAATGTCTATATTAAAGTCATTAAGTCTCACCATTCCCACTTACTACCCTGCATTTCAATCACACAGAGGGACTCAATTGCAATTTGTTGGATTTGCCAATCTTATTTCCTTCCCTACTTTGTGTGTTTCCTCAACAATTTCAGAGCATCCTGAGAGAGGGAGACCTTTATGCCCATTGTACAGATGAGGAAAATGTAATGCAGGCAGTACAGTAACTTAGCCCAAGTCATATCACTTAGTAGAGGTGGTGGAGATAAGATGCGAATTCAGAAGCTCTGAACCATTCAAGAGTATTGCAATGAAAGTCACAAAAATCTATGTTTAAGTCCCACTGGCACCACCTCACTTATTTTAGAAAATGACTTAACTTCCCTGCACCTCAGACTCCTCATCTGTATAATAGATCTGTTAAGCCTACATCCCATGTTGTTAGGAAGATACTGTGAGATGTCAAATATAAAAGCATCCTGTACTCTTTACTGTAAAGAAATATTGCTTAACTCACTCTGCCTTCAACATATTCATGTAAATAAAAAATAAGTGTAGGTGGATAGTTAAAAATAACTAATCCTAATCTTTTTAGCTAAAAATTTCAGCTTTCCACAACACAACAATGTAATTTTTAAAAATTCAATGGAACCATTCCTCATCTGTCTTCTAAACCCATTTACACCCCTCTTCTGGGCAAATCTAAAATATTAGCAAATGACAAGACATGGAGTTAAAAGACTTCGTTGTCAATTAAATCACCTGAGCGTTACAGTTAAGCTCTACTAAAATGCTAGTGAAAACTTCCTAGCTTTCATTTCTCCTCTGAACATAGACTGACTCAAAAACATCAAGTCTCCCTAAGAATTACTATCTTAAATGCCAAAGTTCGAAACACAGGAGGTCAGATCTAACACATATATAAGTCAGAAGATTATGTCTAAAGCCATGAGGGATTAAATATGGGGATTAAATACGTGGGTCCATGTTTGGTGGTAATGGTGGAGAGGAGTTGATTTCAGGACTTAACTTTGGCAAAGAGTTGTCCTTTATAAAGAACCAGCTCTCTTATACTGCCTGCCTAGAAAACATTATGCCATAACCAACACTTTAGCATTCAACAGATTCACTTAAAAATTTTATTGCATTCTAGCTGGGCTCCCTGGTTCTGCATTTGGAAATTATCACACCTTCATTATCCAAATAAACACCTGCCACTACTCACCCTAGAGTATGCAATGTAAAGTTGCCCACATGAGAAGCAGCTCCCACTTCTATTCCACACCTGCAATGCAGTATGTCTTCTCTTAGGATTTTTATTTGGGGCTATATTTAAATCACTCATATTTTCTCTCTCCATGCACATTTCTCTGTCCTACATAAGCTGTAATTTAATTCAGACCATGCCAAATATACCCTCCAGGTTTGGTAAACATCTATCTAGCTATTTGCTTGATGGGGCAACTTACGAGCAATAAATAATTTTATGTGTGTTAATTCAATAATTTATGCATTCATTAACTCATAAAACATTATTGAACACCTATTCTGTGTCAGGCCCTATGCTAGGACTTCAGAGTGAATGTGATAGACATAGTTGCTGCTGTAAAAATGCTCACTCACAGCCTCCTTGGTGATGCAGGCAGGCAAATAAATAACATGTCTCAATCCAATAGCAGAGCTGTAATGCAAGCGTGTGCAGAGCACTGGAGAAACAGAGCAGAGAAGGTGATGGGTTTTTGCCTGAAGAGGCATGATGAAGGGCTTCATAAAGAAGGTGATGGTTGAGCTGTGCTTAAGGGATGAGCAAAACTTCCAGGACTGGGGTATGGGAGACAGGCCTTCTAGGAAGAGGGAACAGTGTGAAAAAAAGCACGGAGTCCTGAAGTGGCTTCCGTAGGTATGGGTGTCATGCACGGGTAGGCAAAAGCATTAGATATAAGCCTGGTAAGGTAGGATGGGCTCAGATCATAAAAGGCCTTGACTGTCTTCCTAAGGAGTTTATTTTTGTCCAGTAAGCAATGGAACCATGGAAATATTTCCTTGAAAAATGATTCTGTCTGCAGCGTTGAAAAATGTCTGAGAAGAGAAGCAGTTACTGAAGATAAGACAATCAGCTAGACGTTTACAAGGATCCAGAAGCAAGGTGATAAGTCTGAAATAGAGAGATGGAAATGGATTCAAGAGGCATTATTGGATAAGAGTTGACAACATTTGTTGACAGAATGGATATATACTTCCATGTTTTCACCATACATGCTTCGGCTGTACAAAATGTCCATAAGCTCTCTAAATGCATGAGCAAGGACACGTAATTCAATGAATAGATCATCAACTATTACAAATAAACAGCATTAAGGTGCTAGGGGGAAAAAATCTCTTCTGGATTCTGAGTCAGCGGTGCATGGGCTGGTGTTCCAGCACTGCTGCTTAGTAACTGTGGACATCAGACAAGTCCCTTCTCTCTGAGTCTCTCTTGTCTCCCAAATGGAGGGGTTGGCTGAGATGATTTATCTCCAAGGCCCCGTCCAGCTCTCACACTCTGTGAGTCAAACACTTGTGATAAGGGGCCACGAACCCTGGCCTTTCCCAAGCTGAGTCACCTCTGAAGCAGGGATTATTCTGGGGACTGACCAAGAAATATGAATCCAGTCACTGCAGTAATATCCCAAGATTTATTCTCCAGAGTTAGGGTCCAGTAGGTCTGATCTGAGGCTGGGACAGCTCCTTGATTATTCATTCTTCTCCAAGCTTCTGCCCCTCAAGTGCGCACCCAGATGGGGGGCCACAAGACCCTGCCTGGGCTTCTACAGAAGAAAGAGCCCTTTCCCATAGGCCTCCAGGTCTCTGGATTTCTGTTTTTCCTGCTTGTGTTAATTTTCACAGCCAGTCATCCTATTTACATTTTTCTAAAGCTGTTCACAGGACTTGTCATTTGTCCTATTTACATTGTTCTAAAGCTGTTTACAGGACTTGTCCACAAGAATCCAACATTCTTAAGTGACTTTCGCTGACTTCCTCTTCCCCAAGCACAGCTGGGAATCCCCTTCCCTCAGACAGCAGCAAGCCTTCCTCCTCAGATCACCAATGCAGGGCTCCATCTCTGCCTATTTCTAGTCATCTAACTCTTAGTGAGCACCCACTGTGTGTCACTGAGCACTGCCACAAGCCAAGGGTTTCATGCAGCCACCCCACCAGGTGGATGTGACTTCCCCATTTTAACAAGGTGGAAAGTGAGGTTTAGTGAAGAAAAAGTGCCTTATCAAAGGCTGAACTTCTAGGATGTGGCCAAGCCAGGATTCAAACTGAGGTCTGTCTGAGTTCCGGTCTGCTGCATTCTCCTTCCTGTGACCAGAGTTAAGCTCTATTAAATGACAGCCTGCACAAGTGTGAACTATCTGCAAAACCTCCAAGCAGATCTGCTGTCCTTTTTCACCCAAGGAAGACATAGTCCAGGTTTACTTTAGGCCAAGATACCAAAAGAGGAAACAGGTCATAATTCCCCTAACCAAGTGCACTCATGTTAGACATCAGATTCTTTCCAATGTTTCCCGATAAATTTGTAATTTACTGCTATCAGTCGGCACTGTATAGCAATTAAAATGAAGAAACCCTGTGAATCAGTTTGCCTGGCCTTGAATTCCCTTTATCATATAGTAGCCAAGTAACCTTGGCCAAATCACTGAGACTCTCTAAGCCTCAGCTTCCCATGTATAAATGGGGATGAGAATAATACTTACCTCATAGTGTTATGAAGAGCAAATAAGATGATGCATGGAAAGCACTTAAAACAGAGTCTGGCATATGGTGTGAGCTCGATAAATCCCAGCCATTATTATTATCATAATATCTTTGTGCATAAATCTATCTGCAACTCTGATTGTTTTCTTAGGACAGATTCCAACAAGTAAAATCACTGTATCAAAGGGTGGCTCTTCATACTTAGTGCTTAATTATCCTTCAGAAATTTTCGAGCGATTTATATACCCAACAGCAGAGCCTGCAGTAGTAAATGCAACATCCTTCATAGCAATAGACTCAAAAAATATATCAAATGCAGATGACTGTGATACTATAAAAGATGTTTGAATATCCTGCTGTTTTCACATATATGGGTATAAACTTTCTCTTTTTAATGCCCTTTCAGTCATGGAAAGAACCAAGGCCCTGCCGGTCATCCCAAAGGCCTTTGATTTAAGAGAAAAGAGTTCAATTCCACGTTCTTATGAGCTGTGAGATTTTAAGCTGGTTCATTCCTCTCGTGTTGTTTAAAAAAAAAAAAAAAGGTTTTGTTTTTTTTTTTTAAAACACGAATTATTTATGGGCAGTATATTCCTGTAATACTTGCTGTACCTACATATGCAGAGTAAATGTGGCTATGCCTGGTGATAATAGCTGTCAATGTTTTTCTTTTTACATTTTTCTATTAATGCTTTGCAATTGTGATTGTTCAATGTATTATTATAGATATTTATTAGTATAGCTATTCACTTGCTCATGTCCAGTGTAGTTCATATCCAACTCTACCAAAATCTTGCTGTGTGACCAAGGGTTGGTGACTTCACCACTCTGGGTCTCTTTTTTTGTAACAATGAGGGGCGTGGTCCAGATGATCTCCAGTGTCCGTGTTTCTATCATCTTGCCTTTCCATTTTTCAGGATTTCTCAACTTCAGCACTACTGATATGATCTGATTCAGATCATTCTGTTTTGTGCTGAAGGGAATGGGGTGGGAGGTGGCTGTCCTGAGCATTGCAGGATGTTTTAGCAGCATCCCTGGTCTTTACTATCCACAAGCATCCTACCCAAGTTGTGACAACTGAAAATACCTTCAGACATCGCCAAATGTTCCTGGAGGGTCAAAATCATCCCGTTAAGAATCTGCCATATGCTTAAGCGTGTCAAGCTTTGAATGTTAAAGACTTGATTTAGAAGGGTTTTAATATATCTTCCAATCACAGAATTCCAAATGACCATGATTGCTGTGACTGATTTGAACTTGCACTCATGCACATGATACATATTTGGGAGAAGCCCTTGTCCTCTCCAGTGGCTCTTCCACCTGTTGATTTCCACAGGGATGATTGACTCAGCCATCTACATCTTTGCTAGAGGTGACAGTTGAAATATCCAAACTATGGACTTGGGGTCCATCTGACCCGGTCACCGTCAGGTGCCTCTGGGGAAATTCTTTAGTTTTTCTAATCTTTTTTTCACATGTGAAATCTGGATGACACCTCAGAGCCATTCGAGGATGACTAAATGTGACAAGCACAAGTGTACCTGGTACCAAGGATGAGGAGGAATCCATCTGAGGGAAGCTGTTGTTTTCATTGTTTCCTATCGAATATGATTACCACTCAATTATTTCCCAGTCATAGCCTCGGAGTTTGGACCAACTTTTCTTTTGACTTAGGTGTTTCCAGTCAGAATCAAAGAGTAGCTCCTGAGGAATGGAGAGGACAAATGGTCCCGTTAGCAGTCAGAGAAATGCTGTGGACTAAGAGAGTGACTTTGGTTCCAGCTGAAATGTCAGCAGAGTGCTGGAAGAAAAGAATCTGTTTAGCAGGTGTGTTTGGAATCTGGCAGAGAGAGCTGGGTCAGGTCCAGGACCACTGAGCTGGTCTGAATGCCTTCTATGTTGACTCTCTGGGACTGAGACTCAGGAGTTAAAGGAGAGAACGTCTAAGGTAAACACATAACAGCCAGACAGTGGCTAGAATTTTTCCTCAGGCTTTCTGTGTCTCTTGCAGAACACCAAGAGGCCGGCAACATGAGTGTGGCCTGAGTCCGACGCCTTCACCCACCCTCTTCCAGATCACCTGATCCGAAAGAAGTTCCGAAAATAGCTCAGAATCTGGGCCTGCCTGGAAGAGACATAAAGATTCATTTACATGGGAAGGTGACTGTTCTGAATATCCACAGACAACCGATCTATGCTAATGGTTCAGTCTCCCTCAAATCTGGAATTTATATAACTGGCTCCTACCCTCTGTCCTTGCCAGCAGAAATGCCTGAATTATCTTAATTCCAGAATGTAAATTATTCCAATTTTGAGGCCATCATTTTAAAGCTGTCAAAGTCAATATTTTTAACAGCCTAGAAAAAAATTACAACTGGAAAATGTCTAAACAAGTTGTGCTTGAGGTCTTGAGGCAACTTCTGGCAAATATCTGTGCTGAGGTGGATAAATACCCTACACTAATTTCACAATGAAAGAAGAACATAAATTTCTCTCAACACCAATTTGTGTGCCAGAGTAAATGTGTTCGTCCACTGGCATTGACCATTTTCAATCTGTTACCTTCCATTTATGCTCTAACCATTTGTCTTTATTTATTAATTTTTCTTTTTTGAGACAAAGTCTTGCTCTGTCACCCAGACTGAAGTGCAGTGGCGAGATCTTGGCTCACTACAACCTCCACCTCCCAAGTTCAAGCAATTCTCCTGCCTTACCCTCCCAAGTAGCTGGGATTACAGGCACCCACCACGATGCCCAGCTACTTTTTGTATTTTTAGTAGAGAAGGGGTTTCACCATGTTGGTCAGGTTGGTCTTGAACTCCTAGCCTTAAGTGATCTGCCTTCCTCAGCCTCCCAAACTCCTGGGATTACAGGTATGAGCCACCACACCGAGCCCCATTTATCTTTTAATGTGAAGACTTTTAAAATACATTAATTCTTAAAATAATAACATTCAATACTTGGTTATGAGAAATGGGGAAAAATCCTTCCCTCGCCTCCATTCTTCCTAAATTTTCATTTCATTTCTATTTTAATCCACTTCATCCATTATTCTCTGAGTGCTACTGTGTGCTGGACACAGATCTATGGATGCTGAGATCTGTAAGAACTTCCTCAAGGTGAGAGAAGAGGCTTTCAAAGGAACTACATCACACTTGGTCAGGAAGGAAATGGCTTTTCCTTTTTTAATGTACATATCAGTTTCCACACAGGTGAATCATCCTCTCTACCTTATTAACTCTTTCCTGCAGAAACCTGGGATTGAAGGAAGTGAGAATGGAAGGAAAAGACTATACAAAGAAGAATCACATTTATGGTTTGCCTTTGGGGTAGAAGCCATTCTTTTGCACCTGGGGAACTGGCCAGGCTGTAAGAATATGGTGCCAACCAAGTGGCACCTCTGCCCACCATTGCTCTAGAGGCCAGGCTAAATGGTCCTTGTGAAATAGGGCTGGAAAATCTCTGTTATGGGCCCATCTCCTATTCAGAGGCTGGAAAACACCCCATTCCTATAGCTCTGAAGCAGGATTAATTGATTGGTCTCATATGAACGTAAAAGCTGTTAAGAGCAAGGAGGATGAAAAGCAATTCAAATTGCTTTATTACCATTTTCTAGTAAAGTACCAGTTTAGTTCTCAGCCCTACTGTGAAGCAGCAGGTTTCCAGATATTGACTGTGCTGGCATGTGCTCCTAGAAGAGAGGAAATGCCTGGGTCTGAAAAGCAGAAACATCTGCTCAGATCTCTGGCGGGCCTGTTGCTGGAGCTGCTGGGGGTGGTGGTTGGGGGGTGGTGGGTTCCCTCCAGGTGGTGTCACTGCAAGCAGGAGACAGAGGAAGCACTCCCAGTGGGGGAGTTCTGGGCTGTGGGTAGAGACTCCTCCTTTTTCTTTTTTTTAAAGACCTCATTCATTTAATGTGGGGGAAAAAGATTATAAATAGTTTTAGAAGGTGATCTGATAGAGGGCAGCAAGGCGACTATAGTAGCTACAATGATGATTATAATAATAATAGCCATCACATACTGCTTGTATATGCCAGGCACAGGGCACTTTACATATCTTAACTCATTTAATTCCAAACAACACTACAAGGTAGGTACCACTATCATCTCCCTTTTATAGATGAGAAAACTGAGGCACAGGAGGGAAATAACTTGCTCAAGTTACCAACTAGTAAGTGTAAGAGTCAAGCTTTAAGCCCAACTAGTCTAGTTGCAGGGTTCCTAGCTATAGTAATAATTACTGCGCTGTGCTAGATATCAGATCTAGCATACACCACACACATTACTTTCTTTGATCTTTACGGAAATACTATGAGTCAGATATTATCATTCCCAATTTTCAAATGGGCACACTCCAGTTTAGAGCTGTGAAATAATTTGCTCAAGATCATGAGGCTAAGGAATGTCAGAGGCTGGATTAACCCCAGATCGAGCTGTTTTTCCAATGCCTGATACCACTCCATGACCTGAAAGTTTAGAGTTGAGCTACACTTTCTCTATGGGAATCTACCCCAGAATGCCAATAACAAATCAATCAGTAATAATATTATTAATAATAGCTACCATTTATTGAGCACCTGCAATTCAATAAGGCCTGTCTTAGACATAAATTTCCTCATCACAAATCCCTGCAAATCAGATTGTTATTATCCTCATAAATCAAAGATGAAAACATGAAAACCCAGTGCATTTCTACACACTAACAATGAACAATGTGAAGAGGAAATTAAGAAAATTCCATTTACAATAGAATCAAAAAGGATAAAATAGTTGGGAATAAACTGACACCAAAAGTGTAGGTGATAAAAGAAAAAATAGATAAATTAAACTTCATCAAAATAAAAACTTTTGTGCATCAAAGGATACTATAAAGAGAGTGAAAAGGCAAGTCATAGAACAGAAGGAAATACTTGCAAATCATAAGGAACTGACATTCACAATATATGAAGAACTCTTAAACTCAATAGCAACAAAAAAAACAAACAACCCGATTTTAAAAAAGGCAAAGGGCTTGCATCAACATTTCTCCTAAGAAGATATGGCCAATAAGCACATGAAAAAAATGCTCAATACCATTAGTCATTCAGGAAATGCAAATCAAAACCGAAATGAGATACCTTTTTACACCCATTAGGGTGGCTATTATCAAAACAAAACAAACCCCCCACTCCAAAAAAAAAAAAAGAAAAACAAAACAAAATTAAAAAAAACAGAAAACGACAACTGTTAAGTGTTAATAAGGATGTGAAGAAATTAAAACCATTGTGCATTGTTGGTGAAAATGTAAAGTGGTGCAGCCACTGTGGAAAACAATATGGCAGTTACTCAAAAGTTAAACATAGAATTACCATATGATCCACAAATTCCACTTCTAGATATATACCCAAAATAATTGAAAGCAGGAACTCAAATTGCTATTAATATTTGCACACTCATGTGTATAGCAGCATTATTCACAATGACCAAAAGCTGGAAACAACCTAAATGTCCACTGACACATAAATAAACAAAACGCAGTACATGTACAATGGAATATTATTCAGCCTTAAAATGGATTGAAATTCTGGCATATGCTATGACATCAATGAATTTTGAAGATGTTATACTGAGTGAAATAAGCCAAATACCAAAGGACAAACAGTCTGATTCCACTTACATGAAGTACCTAGAATAATCAAATTCATAGAGAAAAAGAGTAGAATGGCAGCTGCCAGGGCCTCATGGAAGGGGAAAATTGTTGTTTAATGGGCACAGAGTTTCAGTTTGAGATGACAGAAAAGCTCTGGAGATGAATAATAGTGATGAATGCGTAACAGTGTGAATGTACCTAGTGCCACTAAACTGTGCACTTTAAAGGGTACAGTTTTAGGTTATGTATATTTTACCACCAAAAGCAAACAAACAAGAAAACAACTAAAACCAAGATGGGAAGACTTGCTCAAGATCACACAGTGAGCATGCTACTGGCACAGCCTACGCTAGAATTCCCAGGTTCCTGAAGCCCAGTCTAGTGCTATTCATATCTGTGCTGTAAACTAAAATAGGGCTTACAGTTACAGAGTATTTGTAAACACAGTTAAATATCAAGTATCTTAAACAAAATGAACCAAACTCATCACAAACTGTTTTCCCCAGACTCTCTGAATAAAATAAGAAACTCACAACAAAAACATATAATTGGTGGAGGTGGTGATGATAGTTGTAATGATAGCAAACCTTCCATGCCTTGAGGCATGGGCCAAAGTGCATTTAACTCAGTGTCCTGAACCCTATACTCTAACTATAAAAATATTCCAAGCCCATTACTAAACACACTTAGGCTTTGTTTTTATTTTTACTCTAGTAAAATGGGACTAAGTAAAAACTCAGTCATAAAGTCACTGATCTCCCAATTGATTGTGTTTTTTCTGTTCAGATCCCTTTATAGTAATGTATTTCTAAAAAAGAGAATTCAGGAAAGTACCTGAAAATATTTTTAGTTTCAGGATTGGAGCTGGATTGGCCTTCTCTTCCTCCTCTTCTTCTTTTTTCCTTCCCACTGTCAGATGGATACCTGTTTGGCATCTGAAGAAACTGTTTACACCACGGTAACACTTGCCTTGCAAAGGCAAATAAGCCTGTGATGGATGTCATTTATCAAGGCCGTTTGACCATTCATTCACTCAGTGTCTACTTCCCTTAGTCAAGGGTTAGGAAAGAGAGAAGAGCAAGAAAAACACTAAGGTTTGTAGAACAGGATTACAGCAAAAACTAGATCGCCAACTCCGATCAAATAATGCTAAATTGACATATGTTATTCTGCTTCACGCCTTACAGTATTGTTTTCAGCAACATTGTTGCTGATAAAACTGATTTGTCTTTTTAGTAATGTTCAGATTTATCAGAAATCCTAGCTATGAAATGCTTTCAATAAATTAAAATGTTAAATTCCCAATTACATTTCCCTTTCAGTCTCAAAAATGTTTCAAAAACGCTCTTAGGATGTAGCTTCAGGTGTAAAGTGAATTTTAATTGTTCCATTTTTCCACAATAACCTGAATATGGTTATTGATTTTTCTTAAACTGAGTTTAAGTGTTTGGAGAGATGAAAATTGTTTCCCCTGTCCCCTTTCCACTTTGTTTCTTCATTTCTATTGTCCATTAAGAATACATGTTAACTATAAAGAATGTTTGTGATATCAACTTTCAAGCTTTAAAAAAAAAAAAAAAAAAAAAACCTCTTTCATTTTTTTTAAGTTCAAGCATTTTTATTGAAATTTAAAATAAAAAGAAAATTTTATATGTCATATAATTCCAACAAGCTATTAACCACCTTCATCCTAAAGAAGTGTACTTTTCTGCTCTTTTAAAACACTGAAGTTCAAGGACTTGAAAATCCCTCCTGGTTCTAGGAACATTTCAACCCTCCATTCTGTTTATGTGCATGAGAAACAGTGGCTATTAATTTAAGCTTTGCTAATTCAGATCTGTGAACTATTGCTTATGTTTATTGCTGTTGAATAATTAGATTATCTGGATTTGTACTGTTAACAGATGGGGAAAATACCATCTGAACATGTTACCTTGTCAATTCTTCTTTATATATTTCTTGAGCATACAATCTTTCTCTGCTCCAAATATTAAGGGGTTAACAGACATTTCACTGGCTGCTCTCCTCTGAGTTAATAATTGTTCTCTAGTAGCCAGTTTCTCCAAATGGAAACACACGTGGTAGATTTTTACTTGGGAATCTCTAGCTGGTCCTATTGTCACTCCCATACTCTTCTCCTTGGCCCAGCCTCTACCCACCTTCTGGTAGCAAAATACTCATCTTCCAGTCAATTTTCAGTAATGTGTGAATTCATATTAAAAAAAAACTGTTGGCCGGACGCAGTGGCTCATGCCTGTGATCCCAGCACTTTTGGTGGCCGAGGTGGGTAGATCACGCAGTCAGGAGTACGAAACCGCCCTGACCAACATGATGAAACTCCATCTCTAATAAAAAATACAAAAATTAGCCAGGCGTGGTGGTTCATGCCTGTAATCCCAGCTACTCAGGAGGCTGAGGCAGGAGAATCGATTGAATCCAGGAGGCAGAGGTTGCAGTGAGCCGAGATTGCGCCACTGCACTCCAGCCTGGGCGACAGAGAGAGACTCCGTCTCAAAAATAAATAAATTAATTAAATTAAACAAAAAATTGTTAAGTAATATTTGGCAATCACATTATGGTTTACAAAGCACTCTTTTATCAGATTTGCATGTTACATTTTTTCTAAAATGTATTGATTTTTTAATACAAAGAAAAAAACATTTCTTTATAACTCCACAAACCACATAACCCCTCTTACCATTTCTTAAGCAAAAGCAATACGTTCATAATCTCTAATGACAGAAAGCAGATCAATGGTTGCCTGGGTCCAAGAGTAGGGGAAATGACTGAATAGGGGAAGAAGAAACTTTTCAGGGCAATTAAAGTGTTCCATATCTTAATCATGGTGGCTACATGGCTATATTCATTTGTCAAAAGTCGCCACACTATACACTGAAAAGGGGTACATTTTGTGATATGTAGATTATACCTCAATAAAATTGATTAAAATTTTAGAAATACTGATATTTTTATTAGGAAAATCAAATTGGGCTCCCAGCTACATATGTTACATTTATTTGACTTTTCTCTTTCCCATAGCCTCACTAGAATGGCAGTAAAGGAATGGATGAAAGACATCCAAGGACAAAGAGAACAGAAAAATGTTTTCAGAATGTGAGAATTCAACAGATTTTAGAACTTAGCCTAGCAGAGGAAATTACAAACTCAGTGCCGACAGATGGATGAAAAAATCATGAGAATTTAGTGGGCAGTTTCCCCTGCAGAACACTTAGGAGGAAGAAGTAGGGGGAAGCTTAGTACTTGGAGGGAGGAGTGAAACATAGAAATGAGAGAGAGATTGACTAAAAGTCTATATGGACAGGAATGGGACTCCCCAAGCCCTCCTTCAGTATAGGCAGTCAGATAATTGCCCCTTCTTATCCTCCCCAGTGGTCAGACAGAGGCTTATTTCAGAGCGACCCCAGACTCAGAGGCACCAGGCACAGTGGAGAGCAAGGCTGAGGTGGCTGACTAAGATAGGCCCTTTACAAATAAGTTGACCTCCTGAACTGCAACCCCTTCAGCCCACTTCAGATTACCACCACAGGTCAGTAATCTAAAAAGTTTCAAGTAGAAGTTTTAAAGATCTATCTCTGGAAAAATGAAAGTAGTTCTGGAGACTATGCAATTCCACGATTTCACCAATGGTCAAACTGTCTTGGTCCTTGATCTCCCCAAACTGAAGCCCACAGGTTCACAAGCAGTCACCCAACACACACACGCACACACACACACACACACACACACACACCCCATCCAGATAATGGCTTCATTTTAAACAAAAGCAATCATCAGGCATCGAAGAAATACCATCTTTTTTTTTTTTTAATAAATTAGTTGAAACAAGCTTTTTTTAAAAAATTATACTTTAAGTTCTGGGATACATGTATAGAACGTGCAGGTTTGTTACACAGGTACACATGTGCCATGGTGGTTTGCTACACCCATCAACCCATCATCTATATTAGGCATTTCTCCTAATGCTATCCCTCACCTAGTCCTCTATCCCCTGACATGCCCTGCTGTGTGATGTTGCCCTCCCTGTGTCCATGTATTCTCATTGTTCAACTCCTACTTATGAGTGAGAACATGCGGTATTTGGTTTT
>NW_012108252.1:2105398-2118453 GCF_000951045.1 Mandrillus leucophaeus
CTCTACTAAAAATATAAAATTAGCCGGGCGTGGTGGTGCATGCCTGTAATCCCAGCTACTCGGGGGGCTGAGGCAGCAGAATTGCTTGAACCTGGAAGGCGGAGGTTGCAGTGAGGCAAGATCACGCCTTTGCACTCCAGCCTGGGCGACAAGAGTGAAACTCTGTCTTGAAAAAAAAAAAGAAAGAAAAAAGAAAAAAGTTAAGACACCAGAGATTAAAAATAAAAATACAGAAACTTTCAGAAATAAATTGCAGGCCACAGACAAGGAACCGATATAAGAGGCATTTGAATTATCAGCATCTGCATGGATTTTTAGTCAGTGAAGCATGGTCTTAAAAATTTGGAGAGAACTTTTTTTAAGGTAGAATTTTATATCAAGCTCAATTATCATTCAGATTAGAATGAAAAATGCAAAAAATTTTATACATCGAAAGCCTCAAAAAATATTTACTTCTTAGGCAAATTTCTCTAGAAGCTACTAAAAAAATGTACCTCAGCAAAAGAAAAACTGTGTCAAGAAAATGGAAGTCAAAAGATTTAGGAATTAAAGGCTTTGACACTGGAGAATGGCACATGGAATTTTCTAATGTGCACCAGGCCTAGAGAGAAACTGTAAGAAAGAAATCCCTATGGAAAAAAAGATATACAATTGATAGGTTTTATCTAATGTATTGAAGCATTTGGAAGAATTACTGCTGGTTAATCTGTTTGACATATTTGTTGGTGTGTTTAGAAAATTTTTAGTGCGATAAGTAAATAGAAAATTGAATAAATAAAATATGAGGCAATAACCACATAAAAAACAAAAAGTTAAATGAGAAAGAGTTTATATCATACTTGGCTAGACACTAAACTAAATATTCATGATAGTGTTATTCTTTCTAGAGTTTTGGGCAGAAAATGTTATATAATTGTATTGCGAGGCTGGAGGATGAGAAAAAGAAGACATGGGTTTATAAGAGATATAAATCCTCAAGTAGTATAATAGAAATTTAATATGCAATTTGTAAAAAGTAGACATTTGGAGGAAAATATCAGAAGAGACTGCTAAATAATTTGAAGTATCTCCCTCTGAGGAGTAGAAGAGGTATGGAAAGGGTTGGGGTAAGGAGCTGTCATATTTTATTTATGGCTTTAGTACTACTTTATGTTTTAACTATATATATCACACTCATGATTTTTAGTGTAAAAGGAAGGATGTCTCCTGTTTTCACTATTACAAATAATATTACAAAGCACTGTTATATCCATTTTCTCATTTCGTTTTTCACAAGAGTTCTCTGAGATAGAATTTACTGTGAGCCCTATATTACAAGTGAGGACATTGAGAATCATGGAAATGAAGTGAGTTGTGGCAAGTCTACTGATCATAAATCCTTACCTTTCCCTCCATCCAAAGGCTAAAGAACACAATTATAGTATTATTCTATTTACAACTCCGCCTGGCTCCAAAAATAGGTTCTTAAGGTAAATTATGAAGATGAATATAACATTGTTCCATAAATTGAATTAAAAATAAATCCTCTCAGAAGCACTTAGGAGAAGATACATAGACAGTTGATTCAAAGATAAGGTTAGTTTAGCAAATACAGAACAGAAAATCCTATGTATCACAAGAAAAGTGATTCTAAAATTTGATCCTGAGCTTCCTAGCAGCCAATGCTAAAAAGGAAGCAAGAATAACAAACTGGACCATTCACTATATCCACAGTGTAAGACTATATCAGATTATCAGACTTTTTAAAAGAGTTTTATCTGTCCCTGATGCTGAAGTCAGAATTTACTTTCACCTACTAATCTTCATTAAGAAGAAATGATATCATGTAATGAGCAATGTCAACATTGTTCTTAAAATATGTCAGTGATAAGTATAATTTTTGTTCTTCAATGTAGAACAATTTCATCACACCAAAAACAATTTGACTAAAAATAAATGAACAGAGGTAGGAGAAGGGGCATCAAAATATGACATGCCCTAGGTATAAGAAAAAAACTCAAAGCAAATATATAGTAATGTTCCTATTAGTCATATATACACAAACACATGTCACACTCATGATTTTTAGTGTAAAAAACACACACAGACACACACAGATGACACCTATAAATGGTTTTGAAACAATTTACCTTCCTGGTCCACTTGCCAAGAGTAACTAACTACAAAATATCCACAACCTAACAGATTTATGCCATTTGTTGTATAGATTACTCATGAAAAATGAGATTAAAATTGATTTATGTATCCAAAATAGTGACATTTGGATTGATCAAGTTATTCTTTCTGTTATAGACAATTTTATCTTAATATATTCCTGATCCTTAATAATAAAGTCATATTGTCTGTCGAATGCTGACTCTAGATGAGGGAGATTGAAATTCTCTCTCCTTTTAATGACTTCAGTTCTATCCCAAGAGTTGTCCAAATTCCAGCACATTTCACTAGGCCACAGTACCAGGGAGTATTGGTTTAAATGAACCAACATGAAGAAAACTCTCAGTCTCAGAGAGAAGAAATTAAATATTCCCACTGTATTGGTTTGCTAGGGCCACCATAAGAACTTATCACAAACCGGATGGCTAAAAACAATAGAAATTTATTGTCCCACAGTTTTGGAGGACCCTGCTTTCAAAACAAGGTTTTGGCAGGGCTGTGCACTCTGTTACTCCCTCTGAAGGCTATAGGAAATAATCTTTCCTTGCCTTTTGCTGGTTCCTGGTGGGTGCCAGTAATCCTTTACATTCTTTGTAGCTGTATCACTTCAATCACTGCCTCTGTCTTCCTAGGGCCTTATTATAAGGATACCAGTTATTGGATTTAAGGCCCCTCTAATCCAACATGACTCCATTTAACTAATTCTATCTGCAAATGATAGGGTTTGCATTTCCAAATAAGATAGTATTCTGAGGTTCCTACTGGACATGGACTTGGAGGGAACACTATTCAATCAAGCACACACACATTCAACAAAACTCAAAAAGTGCCAGATGGGAAATACAGGGGGCTATGGGAGCACATGAATTGGGACCTAATTCAGACTCAGAAGAGTCAAGAAAGTTCAGAATCTAGGAAGACAGTGAGTGGGTGAATGCTCAGAGCAAGAGTTTACTTGTTAAGGGACAACTTCACCCCTTCTGTCCCAAGACACCCACCGATAGCTTCTAAACCCTTTCTCTCTAACTCTTCATTTGCCAAGGTCAAGTCCCCAAACTACCTCCTTCATAAAGCCTTTTCTGATTCTTCTCTGTCCAGACTCATCCCTCCTTTCTCTATTAACTACTGCTTAGCATTTGTGACTTTCTTTAAAGGAATAAAAACTGGGATACATTAAGTGTCTTCTGTGAGTCAGGGATATGCTAGTCACTTTTACATACCCGGTAATTCCTGTAAAGTGAAATCCCAGTTTTAGAGGGGGAAAAACTGAGACTTGGAGTTCAACGACTCATCTAAGAACACACAGCTCCTAGTCAATCTGGACCCAGATGTCATGCATGATGTTTCAATGCACACTTCCTGCATTTAGAGCCTCACATTGTCCTAGACGTCTGCCTCCCCAGGTCTGCAGTGAGATAGCTGAGAGCAGGGATTGTGTTTTACTCCTGGCATGTGGAAGAAATGCTGCTAGAACACAGCTGAAGGTCCCATCACGTTGAATGCCCACAAGGCTTCCGAAGGTCTGTGAGTGCACCCATAGCTCTCTGCGTCTTCAACACACCTCCCTGCAACCCTTCTTTTCTCCCAGGAGAAAACCAGATCGGCTGGGAGTGTTTTCACCAAGAAAAATTCATCTCTTAGCAAACATTCTTCTAGTCCCTAAGGATTCATCATAAGAGCTTTCCACTGCACCCGCTCACAGGGCAGACAATGTGCTAAACCAGCTGTTTAACACGAGAGGCTCCCCGTCCCTGGAGACCTGAGACAAGCTTCTGAGACGTGCAATACGTCTCCATTAGCAAGCAACCATCTTTGGGTGTGCTTTCTAATTCCATATTCCTGTGTTCGTTAACTATAAGCCTGCCAGAAACACAGGGCACCAGCTTTTCTAAGCAGAGAAGAGGCAAGTGTGCCTTACACGAATTCACATAGATCTGTGTTTTTTAGGACCCTGTATTACAGAGGCTTGTCACCACCATAACCAGTGCAGACTTAGCCGCAGGGCCTGCTGAGATGTCCGTGCTGAGGCAACTAAGAAAAGTGAGTAAACAAGGATAGGCATGGCTGGGAGAGAGGGGCTGACCCTGCAGTGCGACAGGTTCCAAGCAGCCATCCAAATCCTAATGTTCAAAGTAGCAAGAGAGGGACTGCAGGACAGCAGGGAAGACCTCAGACTCCAAAGTCAGATAAAACTGGTTTGGAATTCTGGTATTGCCCCTTAGCAACTTTCTGACCTTGGGCAATTTGCATAACTTCTTATGCCATGCCTTAGAAGTAATAAAAGAACCTCCCAATGGTTCTGTGGTCAGAAAGAGATACTGCTTTTAGAGTTCTTAGCACATGGCCTGTTCAATGCTAAACTCTAAGTAATGCTCTTTCCAGACTGATTTCAGTCTCTAAGGGAAGAAGGGGTCTTGGCTGGTACAGTAACCTCCCATCAGAGGTGCCCTCACAGAGAACGGCAGCTTCACGACCAGGTTACGACAATGTCCAAATTAAGCAGAGTTGGGTCAGGGCCTGCGTTGTCCAATACGGTAGCCACTAGTCACATGTGGTTCCACATTGAGATGTGAAGTAAGTGTAAAATCCACTGGATTTGAAAGACTTAGTGTACAAAAAGTCAAATATTTCAATAATCTTTCTTACACTGCCTACATATTGAAGTGATAGTACTTTGGTTATATTGGGTTAAATAAAATATATTATTAAAATAATGTTTAAACAAATTTTATTGTGTATATTTGTGGCATATAACATGATGTTATTGGGATACATATATAAAGTAAAATGGTCACTAGAGTAAAGCAAATTAATATATCCATCAGCTCATATCGTTACCCTTTTTTTCTGGCAAGAGCAGTTAAAATCTATTCATCTAGCAGAATTTCCAAATACAGAGCAATTTTATTACCTATCATCCTTCTGTGGTACATTAGATCTCTAGAACTGTTCATCCTATATATCTGCCCTTTGTATCCTCTGACCCATATCCCCATTTTCTCCCGATCACTGCCAAAATTAATTTCACCTGTTCCTTTTTCCGTTTTTTAATGAGGCTACTAAAAAAATTAAAGTTACATATGTGGCCCAGGGCCCACAAGCCTGGCTCGCATTACATTTCTGTTGGACCATGTTCGTTTAGGCCAGCAAGTGTCCCAGCCAATGGGTTGGTCTCAGAGGCTGCTATAGTTTGAATATTTGTGTCCCCTCCAAAATTCATGGCGAAACTTAATCTCCAATGCAACAGCATTAAGAGTAGGGCCTTCAGATGGTGATTTGGTCACAAGGGCTCTTCTTTCATGAGTGGGACTAAGGCCTTTATACATGAGCCTTGACACAGCATTCAGCATTTTTTGAGACAGCATTCATCCCCTCCAGAGGATGTAGCATTCAAGGTGCCATCTTGGAAGAGACCAGGCCCTCACCAGACACTGAACCTGCTGGCACCTTGATCTTGGGCTTCCAGCTTCCAGAACCGTGAGAAATAAATTTCTGTTCTTGATAAATCACCCAGGCTAAGAGGTGTGTGTGTGTGTGTGTGTGTGTGTGTGTGTGTGTTTTGTTGTTGTTTTATGGGTTTTTTTTTTTTTGAGACGGAGTTTCACTCTTGTTGCCCAGGCTGGAGTGCAATGGCACGATCTTGGCTCACTGCAACTTCTGCCTCCCGGGTTCAAGTGATTCTCCTCCCTCCACCTCCCGAGCAGCTGGGATTACAGGTCCCTGCCACCATGCCCAGCTAATTTTTGTATTTTTAGTAGAGACAGGGTTTCACCATGTTGGCCAGGCTGGTCTCGAACTCCTGACTTCATGTGATCCCCATGCCTTAGCCTCCCAAAGTCCTGGGATTACAGGCATGAGCCACCACACCTGGCCAGGTATTTTGTTATAGCAGCACAAACAGACCAAGCCAGGAACCCAGTTTTGCATGTGTTAGAAGTGGAGCATGATCAAAAAGCCGAGCCAGGCAGGGTTCCAAGCTAATGTACAGGCCTGCCAGTACTTGGGCTTGGCCCAGGTCTTCTGGAAACAGAGATGACAATGACAGCAGCAGGATACGTATCTTACCTCACCTCCTAATGGGGAGGAGCCCCAGACAAAGGGCCAAGTCTGTGAATGGGTGGGACTAAGGCCATGAGCTTCAGGACCTGCACTGGGCAGGGTTGAGGCCTCCGCAGACAGAGTCACCATGTTTGGGATTGTTTATAAACTTGGTAACGGGTAAGCACCTCATAACATTGTGAGTTCCTCCCTTGCATGTGAATGGCAGAGATAAGGATCAAGCCTTATCTCAAAGAAATTTCTCAAAGAAATTCACATCCAGCTCTGACTCTTGGGTGGGAAGAGAAAGTCAGAAAGAATTGGGAGAAGAAGCAGAAGTTTTGGAAGTAACTTCAAAGTGTTTCAAACTTTCAAAGTATTAAGTATGTCTGTAAGCCAGGCTAGCTACAGCCAATTTCTAACATGGACACAAGAAGAATTCTTTGTGAACTCTATCTCATAGTCTCTTGAAAACATGCCCATAGTTAGAACCATATGTAAGACCTAACATGTTTAAGGAAACTCCTGGCTGTCCCCTTTAATCTCGCAGTCCCAAAGAGCCTCTGAAATGTGGTTAGGTAAAATCTGAGCCCAGTCTCCTCAGAAGCATGACATCAAAACCTGTTTATTAACTCCAAAAGTGAAACCTTTCCAAGACTGTGTGTTTTCCTTAAGTGAAGGAGGGTAAAATAATGTCTCCAGTTTAGGAACTGAGAAGTGCAGTATTTGATCTTGCCTCCATAAAGCATAAACCAATGAACTTAAATAAAGCAGGCATATGAAAAGCACGGGACATTGAAGGAAAATAAGATTTCTCAGCTGATGAGACCTCTGTGATACACTGTGCTTTGGGCTTGGATTATTTTTAGTCTTTGGCACTAAAATCAGGATTAGTATTTCACTTCTTGGCCTCTGAAGACACTCATATGACTTTGTCTTTCTGGACATAGCATGTGTTCTGATACAAACTCTGTGAAGACCCTTACCAGATTCAGTGAGACAGACTAATCCCTGAGTATAATGAGCATTTTAAAGGGCCATAGGGCCATGACAAAAACAAACAAACAAACAAACAAACAAACAACCGGCTACTTCCACAAGACATGAAGAAACCTTGAATAATCTCTGGAAACCACTGGAAGCCACCCCAGTGGCATACCTTCAACGCGTCTTATGAAAAATCCATTACATTTGACTGTCTTCAGCATTTTGATGTTGCCTGTTTATTTCAACAGTATGGATGACTCACTTTCATAACCAAGCATAGCATGATTGGCCCAGTTCTAACAAACAAACAGGAATTTCGGCAAAGTGGGGATTCTTTCTCTGTAGTCTTGAGACCCCTGAAGGTAACCCTGTGTTGTGTCCTGCATCACAGGCTAGCCACAGACTCCACTGGCTGCTCCACTGGGGCCACTCTTGTTTGTGTCCACTCCATTTAACAGATCCCAGCACACACTGAGCACTTTATAAATGTGTGTTAAGTAAACAAGAATGAGTTACTGTCTAAGCTCTGAGTTTCACCTTTCCCGGTGACACTGGCACTCTTTGCAACAAGGAGAACCAAGTCATCTAGCAATTCATTGGGTTGTAAAGCTGGCTTCTAGCAAACCACTTGAGAAGGCAGGCTTGGAGGAACAGAGCAGCGAGACGTCACTTCATGTAGCTTTCTCACTACAAGACATGCCAATCTATTGTTTTCCACATGAAAAAAGTGGATAATATAGTAGGCAATAGAAAAATGGGATCAGGTCAAGGGCTTCCAAGAGGCAGGGTTGGTTAGGTAAGCCAGACATGACCAAATTCAGGGTGAGCTTAAAAGAGGCAGACATCATACAACCTCTCCAGGAAACTCTTTATCATAATATTCATCATGATAACAATATGAAGAATATCCACTTATTCTTTTAATACTCATGCCATAAGTTCCTACAATGTTCCAGACACTGCTCTGCGTGCTGGGAACACAGCAATCAATAAAATAGGTAAAGTCCCCACCCTCATGGAGACAGGGAGACAATGTGAGGAAGTAAATATCTAATACTTCACACAAGAGTGGGCATGTCAGGGGATGTGATTTTATACAAGGTGGCCAGGGAAGGTCTCAGAAATATGGTAATGTTCGAGCAGAGACCTGAAAAGAACATTCCAGAAGAAACAAGTGCAAGCACGCTCTGCACAGTCAGGGAGGTGCAAGGCAGCCAGAGAGCCTTGGAGCAAAGAGAGCCAGGAAGAACAGTAGGAAACAACATCAGAAGGACGGATGGCAAGAGGGCAGGTGATATAGCTCATTCACTCCAAGATGTCCCAGTCCACTGCTTCCCATATGAGACGGGAAAATACAGTGTCTCATGGTCGTGTCATAAAATATAAAAACAACCATCACAATAACAAAACTTCTCACTGAAATCAAGACCCTTAAAAGTCTCCCCTACCAAGCCCTAGGCAAAATGATAAATGTCAGCATAGTTTACTTTTGACTCTTGTTAATAAACAGGTTTCTGATGTGCATGTCTTTCTTGCAAGCAAGATACCATGTTCTACGGTTTCATTTGTATAAAGTGACACACAGCTTTACAAGTGGGATCCAGGTTTTGTTGGACAGTGCTGGACTGTGTCAGCTTCTTAACTCCATGTTCATTAATTTAAGCCTTACAATAACTCTATCTGGTAGATGTTATCACTCCCATTGTGTAAGCAATACAATAAAGCTCAGAAGATAATTTTCCCCAAAATTAGCCAGCTTATAAGTGGAAGCTCCAGAATTCCCACCCAAATGTATGGCTCTATGTCTACAGTACCTTGGCCATTCGGTCATATCTTGCAAAGAAAAGAAGGAGAAGAACAGTGGATCCCTGAGTGAGTGTCGAGAAACTGGGAATAAGGTCAGCCCCGTGATCCAGAGATTCAGAAAACTTTCAGCATGCATTTAGTCCTCAAGAGAGTGAACAACAAGGAAATGTGAACAACTGCTTCCTTGGATGGCCAAGAACATTTACGGGAAAAAGAAACCTTGACTGAGAACCTTTGAAAATTAGACTGAAAGAAAATCTTCTAAAATTGTCAAATATCAAGAATCTGAACTAGAAAACTACATGTTTGGGAGAAAGTTTAATCTTGATGGCACTGCCAGGATGAGGGAAAACACCAGAAACCTTGAGTGTGGCCTTGGCTGAGACTGGGCACTAAGGCTGTGAGGCATTGATAGAATGGTAGATGTTAGAAGAACCAGATATTCCAAATTTAAGCAGCTGTCTGTCTTGTGAGAGGTAAATGTGTGAATACATTTTCAGTGTTTCCCTTTCCTCTGGCTGAGCAGCCCACAAAAGCCGATATGTTTGTGCAAATGTAATGCAAATACCTGGGTACTGTTCTTGGAAACCCATTTTGCAGTGGCTTCATTAGCCAGCATATAAAATGGAGATGCTTAAAAGTTACAAGTTTTAGAAGCAAAACTGATTTCTATGATCTAAGCAATCATCTATCCTGTTTTGTGCAAGAAGGTAAATTTGGGGTATCTTTAGGCTGAGCTGTGTTTCTGCAGTCCTTCTGCTGTTTCTTTGCAAGTGTTTCTTCTCTGGAGCTGGGTTCCCAAACAAGAGCTGGGATGGTCCCAGATGCAAAAATAGGCAGGAACTACAAAGCCCTTACTGCAGGGCTTAAGACAGAAGTCTCCAAACACAAGAAAACTCAAAGAAAGAACTGATACCAACCAGCTTTCCAAGGGAATTCTGAATTTCCGGTAGTTGTGTGCCATGGTGACTGCTTCCTTGGAGTGCATTTTTTTAAATAGCTCAAACAGCATTTGACTGTTGTTGTCCTCATGGGGTTGTGTTTGTTCTCACAGGGTCATGCTCACAACAGTCTAGAACCAACTGCCAAAGGAATATAAGAGAAGGCACTGTGACATTTCCCTCTTAGACTGGAGAAAGAAACCATAAAGATGAGCTGACCTGGGACTAGTGCAACTCCCCAGACTGATGTATCAATATCTTATGTGTGGTGCTATATAAGGATGGCAAACCCAGACTTAGACAAACATTAAAAATGAAAAGATCTTGCTGATGATTGCATACATCTGTGAATATACACAAAACTATTGGATGTCACACTTGGATGGGTGAATTGTATGCTATGTGGATTATATCTCAACAATGCTGTTTGAAAAATTGAAAAGCTGCCTTTTCTTCATATAGTTAAAAAAAAAAAGATAACAAAGGACATCCCTGTCCACCACTATGCTATATATGTATTTCTGCGATGACTCATGGACTTATTTTGATGTCTTCAGTATAGGGTAAAGTCTTAAAAGATGGTGAAAGAGTCTGCCATTAAGCGAGTGACACCTCAATAGTCAGTCATCCTGTAAGCAAACAGAAACAGAAAACTGGAATTTATAAGGCAGGCCTCCAGCAGAAGACACACCCTTCTCTCCACGCATCTCAGTGTCTTGGTTCTGGAATCTGGAGATGAGACCATGTGAGCATAGCTCTATAGTATGGACAACAGGACTTTAGCTCATGAAAACATCCTTTTGCAGGCCCCTGGCGAGAGATGAGTAAATGTTATCTTATAGACCAGGTGCCTATTTGTTTGTTACTATGTTATTTTGGTTATCTCTGAACTTCCAGTAAAGTCTTGTTTGTGAATCATCCTCTTTTCAGCTGGTTGAATACTGGTACAACAAATAAGTCACATTTGTTCAGCATTCACCTATTCTTCACAAAAGCTTTATTAGACACTATTAGTATTAGTTTGCTAGTATTCGTATTAGGCTGCCATAACAAAATACTACAGATTGAGAATAGACATTCATCTTCTTACACTTCTAGAGGCTAGAAAGTGCCAACAAATTTAGTTTCTGATAAGGGCTTTCTTCTTAGCTTATAGATGGCCACCTTCCTGCTATATCCTAACCTGGCCTTTCCTCTCTGCTCTTGCTAGGAGGGTGAGCTCTCTAGTGTCTCTTCCTGTTCTTATAAGGACACCAATCCCATCATATTAGGGCACCACCCCTATGACCTCATTTAACCTTAATTATCTCCTTAAAGTCACAGTGAAGGTCAGGGCTTCAACATATGGGTTGGCATTGGTCAGGGGTGCAATATTCAGTCCCTAACACTATTATTTTTTTCCCTATTGTACTCCTAAGAAAACTGAAGCTTAGAAAAGTTATTTTTGTCATAAAGAGCAAGACTGGAACCCGGAATGTCTGATGGAAGAAACATTTTTATGCACTTTATTTATACCATTGTAGTGAATTAATGTGTGGGTACACTTTGACAAACATGTTAATAGCGGATCAGGCTGAGTGATGGTGGTAAAGAAATCTATAGTGAAAAGAACATCTTAGCAAGGCTACAGTCATAACAACCAGGTTCTGCCAGCCTTCCCTACATGGGCTTCCCTGTCCCTTGCCAGGCTTGAATGTTCTGGATCTAAATTTATTAAGAGAGATGATAGTTTTATTTTCATTATTCTAAATAAGAAGAAACATTATAGTCCAGACTTTGGAGACCCCAAGAGTTTTGATGATGGCTACACAAATGGTGGCAAAGCAAGTAGCCTGTGGTTCAAAGTCACCTATACCTTTCAATACACATAAGTATCATTCAAACCATGGACGGCATAGTACTTCTTATTACTACGACAAACAGATCTGCCTACCCCAAATCGTACCTGCTCTGCCAGACTTTTCCTTTTCTCTCCTAACATCTCAATATATTTGTCCTATTCCACTGTCCTATTCCTTCTGCCTGATACATGCTGGCTAAAATGTCTTCTAAGGGTATTTCACTTATTCATTCGTCACATGTTTATTACTTCCCTATTAGAAATCAGTTATTATTCTAGGCACTAGCAAGAGAATAGTGAATAAGTGAACAGTGTCCTCAAAGTACAAGAGTCTTCGCAAGGAACTTTGTATATTATTGTGAGAGTCTTGACATTCTTAGAACCTGTGAACAGAGAAGGCTCAGAGATGGCTATGCCTTTATCTTAAGAAGAGCATTTCTACTGCCAAATCAATCAGAAACACTGTGAAAAAAAATGCAATGTGATCTGCATTCATGATTAAATGGTTTCAAGCCCTAGCTTCATGTCTTTCATTTTCTCGTGCAGCATCCACCATGTACCAGGAATTATGCTTCTTTCTGGTGGTACAGAAATTACTAGGGGAGAGGGACAGGCCATTACAATGCAATGTGCTAAGTGCTATGAAAGAATCACCATCAGAGTGCTTTGGAATTACAAAGGAGGGAGCAGTTTGGTCTCTTTGACAAAATGTAGAGAGCTTCACATAAAACATAAAATTTGAGCTAAGTGATTGAGGAACAAGTATTTTCTAAGTAGAGGAAATGAATTAGTCTATGTCTCTGTATTACTAGAGACATACAGTTTTTGAGGAGAAGGAAAAAATTCAGTATGGCTGATGAGAATTTCAGGCAGGTAGGAAAAGTTAAAGGACCATGTCTAGCCTGTCTCTGTATTTCTAAGATCCTTCCATAAACTCAACCCCCACACCTTCATAAGTTAATGGCACAGAGAACCGTAAATAATATTTACCTCTACAAATGCTTGTCTTCTCAAAGTATACATATATACATGTATACAGATACATATTTTAGCCTGTAAGACATCATAATGAGACATAATAAGTACCGAGTTGCTTTTTACTCAACATATTGGGGATTTGATTTTACCAATAGTTACTCAAATTTGGCTTGGGATATAAAACATCTTACTTCCTATTAAGGTATAAGAATTAGCCTTAGCAGAGTTTGCTGTGAGCCCAGATTGCGCCACTGCACTCCAGCTGAGCAACAGAGCAAAACTCTGTCTCAAAAAAAAAAAAAAAAAAAAAA
>NW_012108252.1:2118503-2119449 GCF_000951045.1 Mandrillus leucophaeus
AATTAGCCTTAGATGCTGGGCGCTGTGGCTCATGCCTGTAATCCCAGCACTTTGGGAGGCCGAGGTGGGTGGATCACCTGAGGTCAGGAGTTCGAGACCAACCTGGCCAACATGCTGAAACCCTATCTCTACTAAAAATAGAAAAATTAGCCAGGTGTGGTGGTGAGTGCCTGTAATCCCAGCTACTTGGGGGGCTGAGGCAGGAGAATTGCCTGAATCCTGGAGACGGAGGTTGCAGTGAGCCCAGATTGTGCCACTGCACTCCAGCCTGGTGACAGAGTGAGACTCCATCTCAAAAAAATAAAATAAAATAAAATAAAATAAAATAAAAGAATTAGCCTCAGATGACATAAAATTGAGCACATCAGAACTTGCATCAAAGACTGTGCACTTGTACTTTCAAAATCTTTGGCTCAATTAAATGATGTTTAAAATCTATTGCTTCAAATTCATAGTGGTAAATGGAAAGCAATCTTTTACTTTGAACCAGATGACAATGGATCACGGAAGAGTACAGTGCTCTAAAGAAGCTTCCTAGCACTTATTCAGAAACTTGTCTAACAACTTCATGGCCCTTCCTTCATAAAGAGATCAGGGAACAATAAAGGATAAACGTGTTACTTTGGTAGCCTTAGCTCTGTTTGACACATAATTCTAGCTTTCTGCCTTCCAGGTACATGGTAGGATTATAGTTCCTTCAAGATGTTATTCCAGATACTCCAAAGCATTTTTTGCCCTTCCATCTTGATGGCCAGTGATAACAGCTGCTTGATCAGGATCAGCCTGGTTCCAGAATGGGAACAAGACAAAGCAGTTACCAGACACTTCATAATGAACATACAAAGTAAGTGAGAAGAGGCCGGGCGCGGTGGCTCAAGCCTGTAATCCCAGCACTTTGGGAGGCCGAGACGGGCGGATCACGAGGTCAGGAGATCGAGACCATCCT
>NW_012108252.1:2120024-2147420 GCF_000951045.1 Mandrillus leucophaeus
TCGCCCGGCTAGTTTTTTGTATTTTTTAGTAGAGACGGGGTTTCACCGTGTTAGCCAGGATGGTCTCGATCTCCTGACCTCGTGATTCACCCGTCTCGGCCTCCCAAAGTGCTGGGATTACAGGCTTGAGACACCGCGCCCAGCCGACCTCTCCCATTTCTAGGGAATAATGTGGTCTCGTCAAATGTAACCTAGCTATCACTTGAATCTCAACCTCCAAGACCTAGACATATGATCTGAATCCCATATTGATGTTTTATGGAGCATCAAATCTTTTCCCAAGAATTTTGCAAAAGCCCAGAGGGTTTATGAGCCCAAGCTCTTCCCTGCCTCCTAGAATCCTGATTCTTCATTTGAATCCCTCCTGCAAAATATGAAACCAGAGGTGACACTCAGCCCCTTCACCATCTCCATCAAAATAAAACAAATTGACCGTCAAAAAAATGCGCGTATACACACACATATACACAAAAAAATATCAGGTAAGGGAGTCTGAGAGCACACTGTAGATCAAACAACTGAAAATCTCATGTTAGACATTTCTAGTCTTCAAAGGTTCTTTCAGACCACCTACCTCCAGAGAGGTTTGTTTTGTGATCCTTGCCCCACAGAACACCTAAAATCCTGCCTGGCCCCTGGTTCCTTTTTCCCCTTGCTCCTCCCACCAACCTCCTAGATTTTCTCTGCAACTCTGAATTCCTCTTCCTCAACCATTCAGAACAAGTCAGCTCTCTCTAGTTCCTACTTTCTGACTTGAGGAGTCAAACTTGCCAAACCTATCGACCTTCCATTTAATAAAAACTACCCTCTTTAACAGTCAATTGTGGTTTTTAAAGTACTTTTTTCTGTTATATAAACTATAAAATAGCCCTTTCAGATATGAATGTGGAATCAGCATTAAGGCAATGCCTATTTGATTCTCTTACTCAGTGCCATCTACCATCAGACATATCCTGAGACTTCTGCCAGTCAAAGTAAGAGATGCAAAAGACTTAGCTCCAGACCTCAAGATGTTTACCTTCAAACTGAAGACCCACGATTATTATACATCAAACGTCACGAAAACCTCCCAAGTCCTTGCCTACAAAATAGGATTTATGACAGCAACAAGAGTTTAGTAAAGACTAATGTGTTCAAGTGAGGCCTCATGAAAAGACTGGGACTTCAGATAGGAAGTTTATGTGCAGGGATTGGTAGCTATATAAGATAAGGTGGATAGGATATAAGTGATAGAGTATAAGGAGAGTGGATAGAGTGGATAAGGTATAAGTGACAGAGTATAAGCCAAAACCAGTTGGGAGGAGTGTGTTTACTCTTCTTAAGAAGAGCATTTCTACTGCCAAATGGTGTGTGCTGGCAACACTTCATTCCATCCTCCAGTATCTTTCTAGTCTACTGTGCCTAGAGTCATGTAACAATTTTAAAAAGCAAAATATGTACTAAACCCAAGTGTTTTTTATCTCAACCCCAAGACTCTTTCATCTCCCAGTAGTTCTCCAATGGTGATACCACAAGCGAACAGTTTGTTATGAGCTGGACTGATGGGTTCTGCCTCTACAATCTGGTCTTTTTCGAAATGTTGAGAAAAGATATTCATGAATAATATCTGCTCAATTTTGAGTTTTTCTTCTCTAAATTTTTCAATCCTCTCACACTAGTTTTCTTTGTTGATAACAAAACAAGTTGCAAATAAACACTATGGGAAAAACAAGAAACAGTATGTACTCTTAGTTTTCCTTGGTTTATTTGTTTGTTTTTCATGAACAAGTATTCATGGAGGGGGAAGCCCAGGATTGGGAGCCATTCTCCCTGAATTCACACCTCTACCTTGCCCCTCATAAGCTGTGTGTCCTTCCCTAGGGAAATCATCTAATCCTGCAGTGCCTTGGTGTCCTACTTGTAAATCAGGGATATTTATAACACCATATTGCAGGGTTGAAGTGAGAATTAAGTGTGTATATACATTAGAAACAACTCTACCATTAGGAACAATGATAAAAATTGTAATAATAAAAACAATGATAATAATAGCTAACATTTTGAGAACTTAGTATGTATCAGGCACTATTTATTTATCAATAAATATTAATTATTATTTTTTATCAGTATTCCTTATTGTAAAGTTCTACCAATGCATATAACAGAAAGAAATACATCATTATTTCATAGTGTTCTGAAATGAGCTGTATGACTCTCGTCATGTTCTCTGCTACCTGGAAAGCATTTGAGAAGCCCCGAATGCTCGTCAAAGAGGTTGATGTCATTCTTCCCTCATTTACACTTTCACACCACTAACTTTCTGTCCAAATTTCAAAATAGAACATTTGTTTCTGGTTGGATGAAAATCTTTGTTCTGAAGGCAACAGGCCATCTAGGATTCACTGACTGTTCTGGTGGATGCCAGATAAAGAGAAGCCCCAGAGGAAAATGCTTAAAATTTTCTACTATTATTGCTGCTATGGGATTTCTTTATGCATGTGCTACAGACAAGAATGTATTTATGTAGTTACTTAGTTCTCAAATGCAATATATTTCAGTGTTGGAATCATGATCAGAGCTTCTTACTATGGCTTCAAATCCTGCCTTCATTCAAATGATAGGATGAGTTCTTATTAAAATGGAGAAAACTGAACAAGATGCATTGCAAACCCATTTTCCTATTCTCTGGGTAAGCAAATTAATCCCAACATCACTGCCAAACTGAGTACATCCTGTGCTCAAATGGTTACTCTGAACCATACTGAAGAGTCTTTATCAAGCCTCCTTCTTCACAGAACTCATGTGCTAGGATGCTTTCATTCAAGCTTCAACCAACCGGAGAACTTCCAGTTAGAGAGTAGTAACTAACTACCATAGGCTGTGATAAGAATTCTCAGAGATTCTGCTACACCCAAGGTGAAGGTGTGAAATTAAATGAATGAATTATTAGTGCAACACTTATTTCGAACCATTAACTATTGTTTAGAAACTGACATTTTACAAATAAAATCAATGTCCTGGAAAAGGCAAATCTGTTTGCATCGGAGAGGTATCCTTTTTTCTCCAAAACTACAAATTTTGGAATTTATTAATATGCACATTTTAAGATTATCCTGCTTGAAAAGACTGTGATGAACCAACTCACTTAAGTGAAGTTATGGTGATTTTTAATGACTCAGGAAAAATCTCTACATTATCAATAGGCTGCATAACTACGTCTCTTAGAAATCAAGGATGTAGCTTCCAAGAGAAGCACTTTCACCAAAGCATAAACAAAAATCCTGAAACAACCAACTTATTAAATCTAGAAAAGTTCTCATTCCAGAATTTCTACAGTTAACTTTAGATACAACAAAATAACCAAGCTGCAGAAATTAACATTAAAACTCTACTCACAAATTTATCAATTTGAAGTGCAAGTTCTCCAAAAGGAAGGATAATGTTGACAGAGCCTGCTTATCAGAATCCATTAAACTGGAATCCAGAAACATTATTATCAGCACCCTTAATCTGTCATCAAGCGTTCTTGATTATTCAAATACAATCACAGGCCACATAATGACATTTCAATGATAGACCGCACACACAATGGTGGTCCCATAAGATCATAATAAAGCTGAAAAATTCCTATCAGCTAGTGACACCTTGATGATCCTCACCCTGTGTAGGCATAGACTAATGTGTGTTTGTTTCTTCATTTTTAACGAAAATGTCTAAAAAGTAAACATAACTAGAAATTGTAAAAATAAAAGAATGCTTATGGAATATGGATATAAAGGAAGAAAATATTTTTGACAGCTCTACAATGTGTTTGTGGTTTAAGCTAAATGTTATTACAAAAGAGTGAAAAGGATTGGAAAAAATTAAGCTTATAAGGTAAAAAAGCTACAATAAACTAAGGTTAATTTATTTTTGAAAGAAGACAATTTAAAAAAATAAATTTAGTGTAGCCCAAGTGTCCAGTGTTAATAAAGTCTACAGTAGTGTACAGTAATGCCCCAGGACTTCACATTCACTCACCACTCACTCACTGACCCACCCAGAGCAACTTCCAGTCCCACAACCTCCATTTATGGTTAAGTGCCCTGTACAGGTATACCAGTTTTTATCTTTTATACCTTATTTTTACTGTGCCTTTTCTATGTTCAGATCTGTTTAGCTGTACAAATACTTACCTGTAGGTTACAATAGACTGCAGTATTCAGTGCAGTAACATGCTGTACAGGTTCGTAGCCTAGGATCAATAGGTTATACCATATAACTTAGGTATATACTGGGCTATACCATCTAGGTTCATTACGTACACTCTTACCACGTGCAAACAATGATGGAATCATCTAATGATGCATTTCTCAGAATGCATTCTCATCTGTATAATGATGCATGACTGTATAGTAAATGAAAAGGGTTGAAGCACATTCAGAGAAGATAGGTTAAGCAGCTTCTGATAAACACTTAACAGTGGTTACTAATTCTACAGGCTTCATATGAAACATTTTTACATAAACATCATTTTCAAACCTCATAATAATTTTGCAAGTTGAGTATCATTATCTCCATTTTACAAATGAAACAACTAAGGATCAGGAGTGTTGGGTCATCTTCTGAAAACCTAAGAGATAGAAACTGGTCGAACCAGGAATCAAAGACAGGTTTGCCTAACACCAAACCTGGTGCATTTCCCCACATATTGAACTACTTCACTAATGTACGTGTGGTGCTTTTCTGTATATCAATTGCCTCATTCGCTCTAGTCAACAGTCCTCTGATAGAGGGATTATTATTCTTGCTTTAAAGACAGGAAAATTGAGGTTCAAGAAAATAAATGGCACCAAAAGCCATACAGAGAGTAAGTGATAATTCTCTTTCAATAACACCACAATGCATCTCCCCAAGAATTAGCAACAGAACTCCATCATCGACCAGGAGAGTAAGGTTCAAATTGAACTGAGTTGTGGTAGATCCTTAATCAGACACATTCCATTTAACTTTTTTCAAAGTCTGTTGCCATGGTTGTTAAGACCAGCATGCATTCCTTGAGATTACAACAATCTCACAGCTGACGATGCTGGAAATTGCATTTTGAGGTGTCATTACAAGGGTAGTAAAACCAAAACAAAACAAACAAAAAAATTAGTCTACGGCAATAAGCTTCAGTAGTCAAGACAATCATTCCACTTAGGATTGTATTTAAATATTTTCACTAATCTTTACTATTATTATCATTATTTTAAAAGTACATGGTCTTTACAGAAAAAATTGTTGAGTTAAAACATAGAAAGAATATGGGGGAAATGTATAGTTTTTAGCATCCCAAGTCCACTACAACTGACAGCCTGGTTTTTTTTTTCTTTTGCTCTTTTTAATATTTATAGTTGTATATACCTTTGTGTATTTTTTATAAAGTCGTCATCATATTATACATATAACTTGGTCTTACTTTTTTCGTTGAACATTGTAACATGGGAATAACAAGCACCATGTTACTAGCTGCTAATATTCTATGGAGCATGATTATCATGATTTGTATATTTTTTTCTTAGTACAATAGTTAGTTCTTTTGAGTTTTTCCAATTAATCTCTGTTATAAAAATCTTTGCGATGTTTCTTGATCCATAAATGCTCTGTTCAATATTTAGCCTTATTGCATTGGATAAATGCTTAGAAATAAAATTAATGATCATTTTTAAGACTCTGGGTAGATATTGTCAAATTATTTTTCTAAATGCATGTATTTCCCACTTGAAATGTCATTAATATCATTTGAATATCCCAATTTCAGCAAAGTGACAGAATATTTCCCAGAGTATTCTCTGAAAACCTATATGAATCTGTGTCATTTATTCTGAATTTAACCACTTAATTAGTTCATTCTCATGTTAAAAATAATCTTTGGTTCCAAAGAAGAAATTGAAGACACTTCCATAGATAATAAAAGTGTCCTGAAACCATCACTGCCTTTTAGCCATACTTTAGCCACTTCATTATTGCCTTATAACTGGGCACTGAGCAGAATGTAACTGCAACCACAAACACATAAGCAGCACCCATATGCAGTATCTTTGGACAATCTGACTCTGGATGACTTCACTGGTGTTGGGGACTTTGCAAAGCCTAGCCTTGTCCAAGCTGGTCAACAGCTGATCTTTGATGAAGCAACCGTCACTTCTGAGAGGTTATTTCAGGTTACAAGGTTTCCCTTTGGAAATTCTTTCCTTCATAAAATTTTTTAGTGTCTGGGTAGCTTTGAAGAAATACACATTAAAAGAGATGAAACTAGGACTTCATTGAGTCTAAAAAAAACAGAGTGCTAATGCAGATATCTGCCAGGAGAGAGATAACACTATTCCACCAGAATCCTGGTCTGGGTTGTGGAGTAGAAGGAATGTTCCCAGAATAGGAAAATGGAGCCTTGTCTTGACTGGGGAAAGGAAGATGGGGGGGGGAGGAAGACAGGGAGAGGGTCAGAGATTGAGGGAGAATCAGAGATTGAACTAGAAACAGAAAGAAGAGAACTTTTTTCATGTCTTTGGATAGTTGTGAGATTGAAGAAAAATTTTAACATATTTTGCCCAATGATATAATACTGTGTAAACTCCTGGACTAGCTCTTTAAGAAAAGATTGTAAAGATTCACATTGTTTCCCGGTTTTCTGCCCTCAAATGCTCCACCACTGAGCTATGTCCCCATTTTTTTGGTCTTTTGGAGTTAAACTTGTAGTAGTTTGAGGTGGAGTGTGAGATGACAAAGATCTGTCTAAGGAAACCATTCTGAATTGACTGGGTCTTCACCAAAGCTCATATGGTTTGTAGGCTGACATGCTGCTATCAACTTTGACCCTGGGTCCTCTCCTATCTTACCCCAACCCCACCCCAGATTCTGACTTTGACTTGTGGAATCTAGAATCTGAATACATTTGAAGATAGGTACCAGGATAGGTATTGACTTAAGCCCTGATCACTGTCCCCATTCATCACCACTTATTTTGATCTTCCTTATAGTGTGAGCTTTGCCATCTTATCCATCTTGTACACACTCCCACAGCATTGCCAGCCCTGCCTGATTTGGCTCAGTAATATTAGCTTGGCCTAGGCAGCTAACACTACTCTATACAGCAGAGAGAATATACCGATCACACAACCAAAGGAAGATACATTCATGAAAATCTTTTGATTGCCTGATATTTTCACAAATTATAAAACAGGAAAAAATGTGGACGTCAAGTTGGAATTTCAGCTTCCCCTTCTTAAGTAATGACATCAATACTTTACCCACCCCCACTCCCACCACTTAATAGGAGTGGAGTCATATAGTTTTCCAGTGTTTGCTTTTTGGTTAAAACTGTGTATCATAAAAAAATTACTTTTAAAAATCCCTTAAATAACCCAAAAAGTTTTATGTAAATCTTCAATAATTCTAAAAGCTCAGCAAACCCAGGTTTTCTTCTAGTGTTAGAATACATCACCAATGGCTTCAGTTGAGCCCTGGAGAAAATCATTATGTGTTTAGAGGCCGTGTTGTATAAAAAAATGTAAACTGTGTCTTGAACTCTAGATCAACATGTCAGTATGTTCCCAGTAGGAGAGTCACATGGTAATTTGGAGACATAGGAGCACCAGAATCACAGCTTCCAACCCACATTCACTCTGGGGTAGAAGCTCACTGAGTGGAAATATGAGCAGAAATATCTATGCATCATAGTAGCTATAATGTATCTACTCCTAAACTACAGCAGGGGTGTTAAGTCTTCCTAGAGCTATTTATTAATTCATCTATTTCAGAAACATACACCATAGGCTTATTCTATACCAAACATCGGATTGAATACTGCAGCAGTGACATAGAGCAATGAAACGTATTTTTTATTCTCCAGGAGCTCATTGTTGGGTGAGGGAAGAACAGACATTTGGGCCAACACTGGTCATTCAATTCACCAACATTATATGCACACCAACAGAGGTGTAGGCATGAACTGATGAGAACATAGTGGAGGACCTTATTAATTCCACCTGGATAGATTATGGTGGAGGTTACAGAAGCCTCTGAGAAGAGGTTCACTGATGATAAATTTACAATTCTTAGCGCAAAAACAGGCTTAGTAGCTCCTACTCTAAAGGTAAGCAACATATATTTCATGCTGTGTTTTCTCCCAAGACAAAGCTTTCAATATGCTTAGTACTACTTGCTCATTCATTCACTCATTCACTCAATTTTTCAAGCACTTAGCTATAGAGATGAGAGTATGGGGTCTGGAATTACTCGGCCTGGATACCCTTTGTAAATCTGACAATTACTCAAGCCCTCTAAATCTTAATTACCTTCTCTCTAAAACATGAATAGAACCCTGTATTAGTCAGGGTTCTCCAGAGGGACAGAACTCATAGGACAGATGTATATATGAAGGGAAGTTTATTAAGGAGTATTGACTCACATGATCACAAGGTGAGGTCTCACAACAGGCCATCTGCAAGCTGAGGAGCAAGGAAGTCAGTCTGAGTCCCAAAGCTGAAGAACTCGGAGTCCGATGTTCGATGGCAGGAAGCATCCGACAGAGGAGGAAGATGTAGACCTGAAGACTAAACCAGTCTGGTCTTTCCACGTTCTTCTGCCTGCTCTTCTTATTCTGGCTATGGTGGTAGCTGATAAGATGGTGCCCAGCCAGATTAAGGGTGGGCCTGCCCTTCCCAGTCCACTGACTCAAATGTTAATCTCCTCTGGCAACACCCTCACAGACACATCCAGGAACAATACTTTGCATCCTTCAATCCAATCAAGTTGACAACAGTAACCATCACAAACCCACATCTTGTGATTTTTAAAAACTGATTGAGGCCGGGTGCGATGGCTCACGCCTGTAATCCCAGCACTTTGGGAGGCCAAGGCAGGCAGATCACTTGAGGTCAGGAGTTCGAGACCAGCCTGATCAACATGGTGAAACCCTGTCTCTACTAAAAATGCAAAAAATTAACTGGGCATGGTGGTGGGCGCTTATAATCCCAGTTACTTGGGAGGCTGAAGCAGTAGAATCACTTAAACCCAGGAGGTGGAGGTTGCAGTGAGCTGCGATGATCCTGCCACTGCACTCCAGCCTGGGCAACAGTGCGGAGACTCCGTCTCAGGAAAAAAAAAAAAAAAAAAAAAAAAGACTGATTGAGACTATCCATGTAAAGTACTTAGTATAGTGCCTGAAGCAGAATAAACGGCCAATAAATGCAACTGTTATCTGTCATTGTGCTAAGTTTTTAAAGATGACTAGGATCCCTGGGGCCAGGGGAGGGCGGGGAAGAGGAAGTAGAGACAAGGATTCTAGGGAGACAAAAACACTAATGAAAACAAACAGAATTAAGAAAGCTTGTGAAGAGTATGTGATTGAAGGGAGCGACAAGTAATGAGATTGGAAAGATAAATTGGGTCCTGATTGTGAAAGGGCTTGTAAACCATATGAGCAAGTTTGAACTGTATCCCTCAGGCAAAGAGAAGACAATGGAAGTCTTTCTTTTTTTTTTTTTTGAGATGGAGTCTGGCTCTGTCTCCCAGGCTGGAGTGCAGTGGCTCGATCTCTGCTCACTGCAAACTCCGCCTCCCGGGTTCACGCCTTTCTCCTGCCTCAGCCCCCAGAGTAGCTGGGACTACAGGCACCCGCCACCACCCCCAGCTAATTTTTTTATATTTTTAGTAGAGATGGGGTTTCACCCTGTTAGCCAGGATGGTCTCGATCTCCTGACCTCATGATCTGCCCGTCTTGGCCTCCCAAAGTGCTGGGATTACAGGCGTGAGCCACCATGCCTGGCCGACAATGGAAGTCTTTAAGCAGAGAAATAACTTTATGACATTTTTTTAGGAAGAAAATCCTGGCAGAAGAGCGTATGAAAAATTGGAAAGATGAAAATCCAGAGGCAGGGATACCAGTGGGAAATGTTTACAATAATCTTGGCAAGAAAAATCCAAGGTAGTGGTAATGAGTGAGAAATGAAGTGGAAGAATTGGACTTGAGGAGTATTCTAAGGTAGGATGAGCAGACCATAATGATTGACAGAATGCGAGGAGCAAGAGAGAAGGAAGAGTCTGTAATCTATAATGACTCAAGCTAGAATAAAGACAAGAGAAGCAGAGGCAGAGTAGATTTTGTTCAGATGAGCAGTATGTGTATGCAAGACATGCTAGTAGGACTGTTGAACAGGTAGTTGGAAACTGGGTCTAGAGTTCATTGCAAAGCTCCAAGTTAGAGATATAAATCTGGGAGTCATCAGAGAATAGCGAGCAGTGAAAACTCTGGGATTGATTCCAAAAAGAGGAGTTGAACGTGCTTTCTTCTTGGTCTGTTACATTAGTTTCCCTGCTATTCACTCTTCTGAAATGAAGTGCAATCCATGTTACATGGTCTCCAAAAATAATGTCTTCAAGCCATCCTAGAGCTATTCACCTTTCACACTTTTATTCCACAAAATGTAACCATGGTTAAGTCACCTCACTGTGTCATGTAGAAGAAGCATCCTTTGGCATTGAATTCATCAACAAAAAACTGCTCCTTGGATTTTTGGGACTGTTTTCTTGACAGAAACCAGTCTCTTACCATAAACAATTTATGCCTCAACTTCGTTCAGCCTCGAAATATTGGAGGACTAAATTGACCACTTTTTACAATGCATACTAATCTTCAGGAAGTAGCTGCATACAAATTTACCAAGAAACCCATAATTTTATTACAAATCAATATTTCAAAGGCCTTCCACCTTTTACATTTTTTCTTCCTCTCAAGTCTTAGCAGACAGATTCTTCTCTACAAATAAGGCTAAGCCCTTTATCATGTCCCAGGTCCATAATGAATTGCATGACTCTTCTAGAATAAGAAATTCTGATCACAGAAGATGTCACTAAAGGGCTAATGATGATCTAAAGGGTTTATAAAGCAGATATCTACCAGGAGAGAGAGAACATTTTTTTCCACCAGAATCCTAGTTTGGGCAGGGTAGGAGGAGGCCCCAGGCCAGTTATTTGAAGCAAATGAATGACCAAACATTGTCATTTTGGGCAATAGTTCACCATTTGCTTTGGTTGAATGTAAAGAATTATGGGCAGGGCCATTATTAGACAGCCATCATATCTCATCATTCTCAAGCTTAATGTTGGGCTAAAAAGAGGTTGCAGACTAAGGATGCCTTTGAGTTGACTGATGGATATAATTAACCAGAACAGCTTGGTGGTTTCCTCATTGCTCAATATACCATGTATTCTTAACAATAGGCACCAGTTATAACAAATCATCAATAAAAGAGCACAGAATCAAAATTTAGAAACATTAGGTTCACATTCCAGCTTCAATCTTGAGCAAATTAATTAAACATTTAGGGGTTTATTATCCCTATTTGTAAAACATTGAAAATAGTACCACTTTACAGGGTTTTTTTTTAAAGCATCAGTGGGATAATACATGTGAAAACACTTAACGCAGCACCAAGTAAATGAAGACTTGCCCCCAAACATCAATACTGGATCAGAAAAACAGCTTGGGGTCCAAATAAGATCATGGTCTGCTTATGCCAGATGTTGAGTCTTTGTTCTAATGACATAATAGAATAAGTCTTAGTTCTAATGAAAAAGTCTTTGCTCAATTGAACTTATAGATCCTGAGTCATATTAGTTGGAGACCATACATGACCCATCTTTATATTAACCATCAGCAAATGCGTTCTTATTTGAGTGACTAGAAAATTCAGGACTTTTAAGAAGTCATAGCTTTTCTGATTGTGATTATTTTAGGGCGCAACAAGAGAACATACGTTTACCTCAATGTAAAGAAGCCATAAAAATCTGACCATACAACTGCTTAAATTAAAAAAAAAATATGCAGAACTTCAGACAGAAAAGATAGAGTATCCCTCAGATTTAGTAAAGTTTTGGGTAGGAAACTAGCTGATTTTAAGACAGTAGACTAGAGCTGCCTTGATATTATAACATAGTATGCATGATTAGTATCTGGCTTAGTTTTCAAACATAAATCTATTCCCCATAAACTTTGACTATGTGTGGCTCCCTCTCCAGTGTAAAATTTTGTCTGAGGAAAATTCCAAAGAGTTTCACTGAATACAAAAAACTGAAGAGAGCAAACTGAACAAATAAGCCATTTTGGAAAAGGTCAAAGGATATTTAAGAGAGCTTGCCAAGATAAACAGCATAGGTTCAAAGAAAAAAAAACTTATAATAAATTAATATTTTAGAATCCAATATATGTCACTCTCCTTGTATATTAGAATGAAATAAGCATACATTTAACAAATACTCACCAAGGAGAAATTGATTTTTCGGGCCCACTGGACATTCACACCACAGTTTGCTACTGATACAAAGAAAGGTTAATGTACCCAGTCACACAGAGCCAGTGAAGGAGGCTTGAGGTTGCACCTCAGTCATGACTAAATCATCTTCAGGCAACCAAGAGACTTCCTGGAAACATCTGTGAGAAGCTGTGGACTTTGCCATCCTGGGCCATTTATCCAGGCATGATGTTTAATTAGTGCACACGAAGTTGATGTGAAAGGCTTGGCAACTCATCCTCTCACCCCTGTTGGGTTCATTGCCTCATTAGAAAAGCCCTGGATGACTAACCAGCCAGACAAAAAAAACAAGCACATTTTCCACTGTCCACAGTAGCAGTAGCTAGCATTTTTATAAAGATTTAAGGTTTACAAAGAGATTTTATGTATGCAATACTCTGTTGCAGTGTAGCAGACAAAGCACCAGACCTTGCATTTCAAAGACCTAAGTCTATATCTCAATCATTTCAATCCTGCCATTATGTGACACTGGAAAGAGTGCTAATGCTGCCGCCTCACAGGGAGTTGTTTGGATTATCTGAGATAGTACATGTAAACATAACTATCCCTTTGCAGGTGCTCAGTGATGATTGTCGTGACCCAATCCACTGCCTTCCCACTTCTCCATCCATTTAATCTGAAGAGTGAAATTGTCTAAATTTTCTGCTATTCATCTGAAGATATGGTGACCCCATAGTGAGGCTCTATATAGATCAGATAGTCAATGACGATAGAGGTTAACTGAGAAGATCATAATAGGAGATTCAGATGGGAAAGCTGGAATAGAAGACAATGTCAGCTAGGTTGACCCTCCTTCAGATAAAATCTTATTGCCAATCCAGACTTCCTAGAAATTATTTTCTAGCTAAGCATGATTCTTGTTAGTTGCTGAGCTAATGTGATTATGCTGTATCCATGTGACCAAAGGAAACATTTTGAGTAAAACATAAAAGAATGTTAAAATTTAACTCTAGAATAGAGATCTTGTCTCTTGCCTCTTTTTCTTCTCCCATGTTTTGTTTCTAAACTCCAGGACTGAGTCCTCGGCTCCCTCAAGAAAAGGGGGCTGGGGCTCACACAGCAACTGTATTTGAAGGAAAGCAGCGATTACCTCTCCTATCTTTCACAGTCAAATAAATATTTACTAAGTAAGGACACACAGCATACATTAAAATTAATGCTTCGCACAGCTTTGGAAATGTCTGTCATATCTGTCAATGTTTCAATAGCTCCATGACTGTGAATGGCTCTGCTGTCTCTCAGTGAGAGCTGCCATTTTCCTGATGGTGCTCTGCAGGAGGCTGGGCCTGATTACACACTCAGAGCCTGAGGACGGACAGCTAAGCAGATGAAAGCTCGAGGGAGAGAGGGAGAGCTTATAAAGTTATTGTTCAGTGAGGTCTGCGGCTGCTCTACAATATTTTTGGAGAGCAATTTAATGGTGATTTCAAATAAAGGAAGCTACACCTAATAGGGACATCCGTGTTTATAGACTATTAACAAAGAAAAACTGGAGAAAACTGACAATCATCTTTACTTGGTTAAATAGCCTATGCAGAGTTATGTCTTCTCCATGTCAAGTTGTCACCAGCCCAAGGGTTTCAGAAAGGACAGTTTACACTTGAAAGATATTGATGTGTGTGTTTTCCAAAGTGTCATTCACCCAATGTCTGTGCATCATGGAGATATTTGGACTTGGATAATTTTCTTTTAGTGCTCTTCCCTCCTCTAGGAACAGTGTCAACTCCTGACACTAATCTGGCTGCTGAAATGATGGCTTCCAGTTTCATTCATGATATATTTACGATCCTTTTAAAATGCCAGTGATCTACTCTTTTTGGAAAATATACACAGCCATTAAGAAAGCCATATTTTTCAGCTGTTGCTCCTTCCGTTGGCACCTCAGTTTTACTGCAGCTACAGTCACCAGAGGATGGAAGGAAATTCGACGGGCTATTTTGGGACAGTGAGAGAAACAGATCTGGAGAGAGATAGAAATAGAGAAAGCAAGAGGTGAAATGGGAAATAGCAAACAGAGAGGTATGTGTTACACAGTTGACTACATTTTCCCAAGTATTCAGAAATAAATTAGTGACATTCCTGAATGTGCTGGAATGTCTTGCTTCATTCCAGCTGTGTTTTTTCTGTGACTCATATGTTAGGGTCCCATCTCATCGGCTCTAGCATATGAGTGTTCTGATTTAACATCAGTGCTGGCTTCCTGGGTTTTTTTGTTTTTTGGTTTTTGTTTTAGAAATACGCAGTTCTTTTTGTCAGGAAGAAAGCCAGTCTTTCCCATCAATATTTTTATCAATGCATATGCCTCCCCATAAAAGGTATTTTACATTATAGAAATGAGATTGGAAAATCATTACAGAGGTTCTATCTCTAATGCTTTTTGAAGTTACTTGGCTAGTTGGAACATTTGTATTACCTCAGTGTAAATGGCAAAATAAATAAATAAATAAGCTTGCATGTATAATTCTAGCACTGAGAATCAACAGAGGTATTCATTTGAGTTTCCCAGAAGTAGAACCTGAGATGAGGATTCTTTCATGGGTGACCTACTAAAGAAGGATTCTCTGGAGAAATTGGTAAGCGTCAGGAAATCAGAATAGGAAAAAGGAAGAAGCTGAACGTGATGTTATAGCAGGTGAAGTTTCAGCCTCAACCTGAATCTGTGGGGAATTCTGGAGGATATTTAATGTTGCAGTTTGGTCCACACCAGCGCAAAGGACCTGGAATTTCATACTGCTGCACCAGTGAAACACTGGCTTCAGATGCCCTCAAGGGATGTAAACTACCAAGCACTTTGACTCTTGGGAGGTCCAAGCAAAAATTGTCCAAGAGCTCAAAAGTGATCCTCTTCAGAAGGTCACTGGTATAAGCTGTTAGAGGCAAAACAGCCAGAAGTTGTAGGATGGTATCCAGGGAGATTTGTCTGGATCACCAACAGCATCCACTATGACATATGACTTTCATTTATTCACCAAATAATCATTTAGTGCCTACTGTGTGCCAGGTTCTGGGCCAAGTGCTAGGCTTATTAAAGTGAACAAGAAATCATATTCCAAAAAAGTTCAACACCCAGCAGAAGGAATGGGATATAAAGAGGTCACTAAAGTATAATGTGTTTTGTGCTTTCAAAGATAAAAGTACTGTGAAACCATATAACAGCCAAGAGGGGATGTCATGAAAAACTTCGGAGAGAACATAATTTTTTTTTTTTTTTTTGAGATGGAGTCTCACTCCATCACCCAGGTGGTAGTGGCACAATGTAGGCTCATGGCCACCTCCATTTCCCAGGTTCATCTTCTCTGCCTCTGCCTCTGCCTCTGCCTCTGCCTCAGCCTCCCAAGTAGCTGGGACTACAGGCACCCACCACCATGCCTGGCTAATTTTCGCATTTTTAGTAGAGACGGTTTCACCATGTTGGCCAGGCTGGTCTCGAGCTCCTGTCCTCAAGTGATCCGCCCTGCTCAGCCTCCCAAAGTGCTGGCATTACAGTGCTGAGTCACTGTGCCCAGCTCAAAGAGAACATAATCTTAAGCATGAAACACTCTTGAACAAGTAGAAGAACTCGAAAACATTGTGAAAAGATGAAGGATTGCATCCTCAGCTCCTCAGCTTAGCTGAGCTCACCCTGGATCATTGTTGTTGTTTTTCTGAGATATTCATTAAGTATGTGCCCTGGAAACATTTTCTGAGGATCTGATATGTTCTAGGAACCGCAACAGGCACTGGAGACACAAAGAAAAACAACAGTCCCAACCTTTAGAGGAGCTCACATCTTGAGCTCATCATTTCCCATTCTGGAAATTCAGATTCTTCATCTGAAAAACAAAATGTATAAACCCTTGGCACCTGCCTATGCTCAAGAATAATACATGGGGGGAAAAAAAAAAAAGAAAGAAAGAACTCAACAGAAATGCTCCAAACAATTAAAATCTCAGATCTCAGAAGCCCCCCCGAAAACAACAAACAAGCAATTTTTCTTTTTTTTCCCCTTCTTTGTAGAAGATGTGGGCACAGTTAGTTACAGATTTAAACTCAGCTCTTAGAATGAATGACTATCATCCCCAATGACATATCTATAATGTCTTAATCTATGGCCGAAAGTAAAAATAAAAAGTAAATGAATCTTAAGCTCCCTGTGATAATAGTCCCTACTATGGACAGCCAAGCAAAATCAAATACAAGAAAGCATCAGAATGAAGGATAGAGACACCCTGGGCCAGATGTGGACATAACTGTCAGTAGAAAATGAAGAAGAAAGGAGAATAATGTAGAAGAAAAACAAGACCTACGCAGTTCTTGCCTCATATAGCCTGCCCCAGTTTACAAACTGAGATGCCCTCACCTTGGCCAGTCCAAATCTTGTCTAAACTTTCCCATCAAGCCATGTTGTATTTTTCTAATGAAATAGTACAAACCCTTATTTTAACTCTGATAGTTGTGCTGACGTCAGCCACAGAGTTCTCTACAAATCATCTGGCCTAATTTCTTAACTATCTTTTGTATTCCCTATTAGTATGTAAACTCTTTGAAGGTAAACATTTTTCTTTGTTTCTTGTTTTCACTCTCTCCAAGCTGAGTGAAGGGAAATGAAAGACATGAGAACTCATGCTTGCTAAGGAAGAAATGGGTCGAGTCTCCTCAAGCTCTAAGTGTTCCTTCAAACTCTGAAAAACAAAGCAAAATGTGGGTGCAGGGAAAGATCACACATTGGCAACAATGCAGACGAGTCATCAAATTTAGTAAGATTAGCATGGAAATGACAGAAAGGATGGCTGAGATCTGAATCTGACTCCTATGAAAAAGATGCCAACACTAATTAAAGGGTTGAAAAGGACACAAGGCAGGAAAGAAAAAGTCAAGATCAGAGCTAGCAGAAACTAAAAGGGAAGACAACAGAGAAATAAAATTTGAAAGCTAGGGCCACAGTGTGCAGACAGCTCTCTGCTGAGGTCCACCTCTTTTGATGGCAAAGTCTCCACTCAGCAATCATTACTGAATTGTGGTCATGGCCACCCAAAAGCATGATAAGTTGCATATCTTCAGAGTTTATATGCAATTCCACTTTTAAGGATGAAAATCTTAAAGACTACATCGGCTCTCTGTTCTTCTATTCAATGTGCTGAAACAATTACAGAGACTATGAAATGACTATAACCAAGAGGATAGAAGAAACTGTCCTCCAGGTATGTGAACAATCTATGAAGATATTCCCTTTGTTTCCAATATGTATCTTTGACTTTTTTATAGTAATAAGGGTGAAAATGGGTAGAAATTTCCTGAAAGTGGAAAAACACTTAAGGAAGTAGAGAAATTAAATACCTGGGTCAACACTGTCTATAGAGCCTTCTGTTATTACAGAAATCTTCTGTATCTGCCCTGTCCAATCACTGTGCTGGCCACTTGACGCGTGTGGTTATTGAAAACTTGAAATGTGACTGAAGAGGAACTGATTTTCTTTTAATTTTCTCTAATTCTAATTAACTTAAATAGACACATGTGGCTAGTGGCTCCCATATTGGACAGTGATAACCTAACCATCATCTAAAAGGATGAAGAGAAAACAATAAAATAAAGAGCTTGAAGGAAGAGAATAAAAAAGAAAAATATGACTAAATTGAAAAAGTGATGAGAATGGGCAACAAAGGTAGTCAATAGAAGGAAAGAGTGAACAAGACCATCTAGGAAATCTGTTTTTATTTAAAAGAAGATTTGTTGCCAGGAGATAGATCAGCCTAAGACCAGAGTTAAAAGAGCTTAGCTAGGAGAGGTGAGATTGGCAAGAGGCCTTGTCAGGAAACATCAACTAGTTTCTACAATCTGGAAGAATGTTGAGCTAAGAATTCCTTCTATGTTCAATTTCTAGGATCCTAAATAAAGCCATGTGCACTGTCTGTTTCAATTTTAGATTGGGCCAAGGAATATCCCTACGAGTCACTTTATTTCATGCTACTTTCTAAGGAATGGCAGTTCTCATTCTTTGAAAGACAACTCTGACTAGTTGGGTCTTAAGTTCAAAAAATAAGACAAAAATTAACAAATGCTGTCAAGGATGTGGAGAAAAGGGAACTCTTATACACTGTTGGTGGAAATGTAAACTAGTACAGCCACTATGAAGAACAGTATGGAGGTTCCTCAAAAAACTACAAATATTATAGAAAGATCACATGATATAGCAATCCTACTACTGGGCATTTGTCCAAAAGAAATCAAATCAGTATATCAAAAAGACATCTGCACTGTCCTATTTCTTGCAGCACTATTCTCAATAGCCAAGACATGGAATCAATCAAAGTGTCCAACAACAGATGAATGGATAAAGAAAATGTGCATATATATATAATATATATATATATAAAAAATGGAATGCTATTCAGCCATAAAAAAGAATGCAATCCTGTCACTTGCAACAACATGGAAGGAACTAGAGAACATTATTTTAAGTCAGATAAGCCAGGAACAAAAAGTTAAACACCAGCCGGGTGTGGTGGCTCACGCCTGTAATCCCAGCAGTTTGGGAGGCCAAGGTGAGTGAATCATGAGATCAGGAGATCAAGACAATCCTGGCTAACACAGTGAAACCCTGTCTGTACTGAAAAATACAGAAAACTAGCTGGGCATGGTGGCGGGCACCTGTAGTCCCAGCTACTCAGGAGGCTGAGGCAGGAGAATGGTGTGAACCCCGGAGGTGGAACTTGCAATGAGCCGAGATCGTGCCACTGCACTCCAGCCTGGGTGACAGAGTGAGACTTTGTCTCAAAAAATAAAATAAAATAAAATAAAAAACGTTAAACACCACATGTTCTCACTCATGTGGAAGCTGAAAAAGTTTATCTCATAGAAATAAAAAGTAAAACAGAGGATACCATAGGGTGGGAAAGGAGGATAGGGAGAGATTTGTTAAAAGATACAAAACTATGGCTAAATAGGAGGAATAAGTTCAAGCGTTCTACAGCATTGTAGAATGACTATGGCTAACAATAATATATTGTATAGTTTCAAATAGCTAGAATGAAGATATTGAATGTTCCCAACACAAGAAGGATAAATGTTTCAGGTGATGCATATTCTAACTGTCCTGGTCTGATCACTATATTTCACATGTATTGAAACATCGCTATGTACCCCATAAATATGTATAATTTGTATATACCAATTTTTAAAATTAAAAAATAAATTTTATAACAAGAAATAATATTCATCCTTGAATATTATTGGATTTCATTGATTTACTGACTGTAGATGTTTGTGGCATTTTGTCCATACGTACACAGAAAAGCAAATAGCTTCACTTTTCATTGATGAAATGGAAAACTCTTAACACAGGTGCATAAACCAAACAAACCAATCAACTTTGCTCCTGTTCAGTTAGAGACATTTTTCTGAACACGAGGAGACTCCACTGAGGTTATTAAAAACTTCAACGGAGGGGAAGTACTTGCAGAAGAGGAGCAGAAGAAACGAGCTTTCTTTTTTCTTTAAACATAGGAAGTTGCTCCCAGACCAAGTCATTGCATTGTTTGTTTTGCACCTTCTCCTTATGTAGGCTATGCCTATCTATTATGCTCATGTATTATACAAAAAAGCTACCCAGTGGGCAAAAATAACTAGTGTATTCAATGAGTTAAAACATTAAGAAAGCCTTTCCACAGCAATTAGCTCCATGATCCCCAGATCCTCCTTATTTTGCCAAAAAGACAACTAAGACCCACAAGATATGGTGGTCTGCACAAGGTTGCCCAGCTGTGGAGTATGACGGGCCAGAGCAGCCCAGGTTTCCTTCAGCAAAATCCTATAGGAACGCACTTAAACCCAGGACCTGACTTGTAAGGAACCGACTGTTTCCTTCCTCAAGACCATGTACACAACAGAATTCGTATTTCTCAGGCCAAAGGAAAGTTCCACAAAACAATACCTGAAAACCAGACAGGTCAAGAGGCATCAATGCATTTAGATACTCACTGTCAGGTTTACTCTTATATGAGGCACACATCTCCCAAATGTTGGCCAGAGGAGAGAAAAGGAATTAGGAACAGAATGATTGTTGAGTAAAGAAAGTAGGTGCAAGAAATGTTACAAACCAAAAATCTGAAGCGGACTTTTTAGGTCCAAATTAGTGACTGGTTGATAAGAAAAGCTACCATATTCTTACTCTATGTGGGACAATGAGCTCAGAGTTTCATAAGCAGTTTTCTCAAAAAATAAAAAAAAATTAAAAGTTGATTCTATAGTAGCTATGGCGACTCTCCAACATTTATTTCTCTTGAGATGACTGATTTGCAACAATCATGATAATTCTATCCTCACTGCTAGTCATTACTTTGGGAATAAGCCGCTAACCCAGTAGCCTTTTGTTTTGTTGTGTTGTTTGTTTTAGGAGCAGAGTCTTGCTCTGTCACTGGCCCTAGCTCACTGCAGCCTCAAACTCCTGGGCCCAAGTGATCCTCCCCCATCAGCCCCCCGAGTAGGTAGGACTATAGGCATGCACCACCAAATCCAGATAATTTTATTTTTGTTTGTGGAGACAGGATCTCACTATGTTGCCCAGGCTGGTCTCAAACATCTAGCCTCAAGTGATCCTCCCACCTTGGCCTCGCCTCCCAAAGTGCTGGGATTACTGATGTAAGCCAATATACCCAGCCATACCAGTGGTCTTGAAATAAAATTTCCTTCACATTTAAGAGGCATGGGAAAATGCGGCCCTCTGAAAATGAGAGTTTGCTTCTGAAAGAAGTCAACCCTGAAAACGGTAACACTAAAAGATGGAAATAACATCACTGTGTCATTGAATCTCTCACAACCTTGGAATCCACTGTGCCTTTGAACTTCTCACTATGTAAAATAATCAATTATTTTATTATCAGAACATCTGTTTTTTATAGCCAAAATCATCACAACTCATATATTCTATTAGCCTCATTTAAAGAAAAGAAAACTGAGGCTTGGAGACATTAAGCAATCAAATCACATAGGTAGTAAATAGCCAAGTTGGGATTTGAGAACAGATCCATCTGATTTCAAAGCACAAGATCTTAATCACAAAATGAACTGAACCTATTTTCTTAAGTTTTCAGAAATCGTTGGCCACTACCATACCAAAAATCTTTTTACTTCACAGTAGAAAAGTGCCAGACTTAACAAAAAATTATTTGACTAATTATGTTTTTAGATCTATTAACTCTGATTCTCATGTATTACTCTTTTTTTCCTATTCAAATACTCATGCACACCCTCAAGGAACTCAACATCAAGTACAGTGAGTGCAGCAGTTCTCAATTCCTTTTGTATTTTTTATTTCTAAACACAAGAATATATTTTTAAATACTGAATATATTTTTAAATACTAGAAATCTGGGCATGCATCTGAAGGGTTTAGGTTTCCTCCATCAGTCACAAAGTAGTGTCTCACTGTTGGGTAAAGCATGGGCTGCTCTGGCATGACACATAAATTTCTGATCTTTATCCATTTCTGGTCTGCTATTGACAATATTTAGCTCTCCTTGCAGCAACTAGCAACCTGCTTTAGACCACATTGCATAATTTACTGATATGGTTTGGCTGTATCCCCACCCAAATCTAATCTTGAATTGTAACTTCCATAATTCTCACGTGTTGTGGAAGGGACCTAGTGGGAGATAATTGAATCATGGGATTGGTTCCCCCATATTGTTCTTGTGATAGTGAATAAGTCTCGTGAGATCTGATGGTTTTATAAGGGGAAAACCCTTTTGCTTGGCTCTCATTTTCTCTCTTGTCTGTCGCCATGTAAGACATGCCATTTGCTTTCTGCCGTGATTGTGAGGCCTCCCCAGCCACTTAGAATTGTGAGTCCTTTAAACCTCTTTTTCTTTACAAATGTGTATGGATACGTCTTTATCAGCAGTGTGAAAATGAACTAATACACTTACTCAACTCAATGTACCTTCTTACACATTGTAATAAATGAGTGTAAGGCCAGGTGTGGTGGCTCATGCCTGTAATTCCAGCACTTTGGGAGGCTGAGGCAGGCGGATCACGAAGTCAGTATTTTGAGACCAACCTGGCCAATATAGTGAAACCCCATCTCTACTAAAAAAAAAAAAAAAATTAGCTGGGTGTGGTGGCACGTGCCTGTATCCCAGCTACTTGGGAGGCTGAGGCAGGAGAATCGCTTGACCTCAGGAGGTGGGGGTTGCAGTGAACCGAGATGATGCCACTGCACTCCAGCCTGGGTGACAGAGTGAGACTCCATCTCAAAAAACAAAACAACAACCAAAAAAATAGTGTACTCAGTTACAGCAAAAATAAACTTTACACTTAGACCGATGCTTGATAGTACACCAGGAAAGGGTTCATGGTGTAGGATGTAGCTGTCAATTTTAACCCAATAGTCAAATACCTATCTGGTTAAAGAGACAGATTTGTCAACAACTAATTATGGTAATGTCTAAGGAAATTCAAGATGAGAGATCTTCTTGAAGGATTATCAGAGAAAGCTTTGGCCAGGCACGGTGACTCACACCTGTAATCCCAGCACTTTGGGAGGTTGAAGCAGGCAGATCATGAGGTCAGGAGATCCATACCATCCAGGCCAACATGGTGAAACCCTGTCTCTACTAAAAATACAAAAATTAGCTGGGCATGGTGACACGTGCCTGTAATCCCAGCTACTTGGGAGGCTGAGGCAGAATTGCTTGAACCAGTGAGTCAGAGGTTGCAGTGAGCCGAGATTGTGCCACTGCACTCCAGTCTGGCAGCAGAGTGAGGATCTGTCAAGAAAAAAAAAAAGAGAGAGAGAGAGAGAGAAAGCTTCATGGAGGTAGGGGCTTTTGAGCTGATCTGTGAAACAGGAGTTGAGGTAAGCCTATCTAAGAAGACAAGTTGCAGGGAATGTGGAGGATGGGATTCCAGGCGGAGGGAAAAATATGGGCAAAGTCACAGTAACATGACTTTTCTTGTAGTCACAGATTAGGGTTGCCCAGTGAAGCCAGGTATTGCTTCTAATAGGAGAGAGACTCAGTCAGTCCCTTCCCATCAAAGAAATGAGAGCTTGATAAGGATGTCTATGAACTTTAAGGTAAAAATTATGGTAATTATTATTGCTTCTAGACATACAATACCTCTCACAATTTAAAAGACATTTTACATATATTATCTAAGTTGGCATTTACAACAGCTCTTATTATTATTTACACTCTACTGATGAGGAAACCAAATTTCAGAAAGATTGGCTGGCTTGCCAATGATTACACAGCAAATATTCAGCTAAAATTGTAAGAAAAATGCTCTTTCCATCAGATCACCAGCATCACCCTCTGACTATCTGTAAGCTAAAGATCATGGGGAAATTAACATGCATATATTCATTGATGCCAATGAGCATAGCATAATTATTGAGTAAATCAAGCATTGCAGAAAATTTTACATTTTTTTCTTTCTAGCTTATATTTTCCCAAACTGTGGTCTTATAATTTAAAAACAAAAATTAGGAACATAGTGAATGCATCTTAGACATAAATGGTGATATCTCTCTATATTTCAAAATTATTCGTTATTGCATATTTAAGAGTCCTTATTGCTTTCTTAACTATAAAGTAATGTATACTCATAAAATGTCGGGAGTGAAAGCTCACTTTAATTTAATCATCTGTTAATATTATATTAATGCGTTTTTGTTTCTATGCATATATATATGTGTGTATATATTTACCTCATGAGTCACCAATTTTTTTCTCAGATTGCTTATCAACAGAAGTAGAAGAAAAGACAAGCAAACCATGTTAGTTATATAAAACACTTCATGCAGAACAAACCACAAACTTGCTCCAAATCTCACTGTTGAAGCAAATAAAGTATAACAAGGAGACCTTGTTCAACTGAAGATATCTAAACATTAAGAGCATATCTGGTGGGTCACCGTTCCAAGATGGCCGAATAGGAACAGCTCCAGTCTGCAGCTCCCAGCATGATCAATGTAGAAGACTGGTGATTTCTGCATTTCCAACTGAGGCATCTGATTCATCTCACTGGGACTTGTTGGACAGCAGGTGCGGCCCATGGAGGGCAAGCCCAAGGAGAGTGGGGCATAACCTCACCCAGGAAGTACAAAGGGTCAGGGGATTTCCCTTTCTTAGCCAAGGGAGGCCATGATAGACTGTACTTGGAAAATTGGGACACTGCCACCCAAATACTGCACTTTTCCAACGGTCTTAGCACATGGCACACCAGGAGATTATATCCCACACCTGGCTCAGCAGGTCCCACTCCCACAGAGCCTTGCTCACTGCTAACGCAGCAGTCTGAGATTGAGCTGCGAGGCAACAGCCTGGCAGGCGGAGGGGTGTCCGCAATTGCTGAGGCTTGAATAGGTAAACAAAGTGGCCAGGGAAGCTTGAACTGGGTGGAGCCCACCACAGCTCAGCAGGGCCTGCTGCCTCTGTAGACTCCACCTCTGGGGCCAGGGCATAGCTGAACAAAAGGCAGCAGAAACTTCTGTAGACTTAAACGTTCCTGTCTGACAGCTCTGAAGAGAGCAGTGGTTCTCCCAGCACGGTGTTTCAGCTCTGAGAATGGACAGACTGCCTCCTCAAGTGGGTCCCTGACCCCCGTGTACCCTAACTGGGAGATACCTCACAGTAGGGGCTGACTCACACTTAATACAGGTGGGTGCCCCTCTGGGACAAAGCTTCTAGATATTTGTTGTTCTGCAATATTTGCTGCTCTGCAGCCTCCGTTGGTGATACCCAGGTAAACAGAGTCTGGAGTGGACCTCCAGCAAACTCCAACAGACCTGCAGCTGAGGGACCTGACCGTTAGAAGGAAAACTAACAAACAGGACTAGCATCAACACCAACAAAGAGGACATCCACACCAAAACCCCATCTGTAGGTCACCAACATCAAAGACCAAAGGTAGATAAAACCACAAAAATGTGGAGAAACCAGAGCAGAAAAGCTGAAAATTCTAAAAACCAGAGCCCCTCTTCTCCTCCAAAGGATCGCAGCTCCTCGCCAGCAATGAAACAAAATAGGACAGAGAATGACTTTGATGAGTTGACAGAAGTAGGCTTCAAAAGGTCAGTAATAACAAACTTCTCCGAGCTAAAGGAGGATGCTCGAACCCATCACAAGGAAGTTAAAAACCTTGAAAAAAGATTAGACAAATGGCTAACTAGAATAAACAGTGTAGAGAAGACCTTAAATGACCTGATGGAACTGAAAACCATGGCATGAGAACTACATGACACATGCACAAGCTTCAATAGCCAATTTGATCAAGTGGAAGAAAGGGTATCAGTGATTGAAGATCAAATTAATGAAATAAAGCAAGAAGAGAAGTTTAGAGAAAAAACAGTAAAAAGAAATGAGGAAAACCTCCAAGAAATATGGGACTATGTGAAAAGACTAAATCTACGTTTGATTGGTGTATCTGAAAGTGATGGGGACAATGGAACCACATTGGAAAACACTCTGCAGGATATTATCCAGGAGAACTTTCCCAACCTATCAAGACAGGCCAACATTCAAATTCAGGAAAGTCAGAGAACACCACAAAGATACTCCTCGAGAAGAGCAACACCAAGATACATAATTGTCAGATTCACTAAGGTTGAAATGAAGGAAAAAATGTTAAGGGCAGCCAGAGAGAAAGGTCAGGTTACCCACAAAGGGAAGCCCATCAGAATAACAGCAGATCTCTCAGCAAAAACTCTACAAGCCAGAAGAGAATAGGGGCCAATATTCAACATTCTTCAAGAAAAGAAATTTCAACCCAGAATTTCATATCCAGCCAAACTAGCTTCATAAGTGAAGGAGAAATAAAAGCCTTTACAGAGAAGCAAATGCTAAGGGATTTTGTTACCACCAGGCCTGCCTTACAACAGCTCTTGAAGGAAGCACTAAACATGAAAAGGAACAACTGGTACCAGCCACTGCAAAAACATTCCAAATTGTAAAGACCACCAATGCTAGGAAGAAACTGCATCAATTAATGGGCAAAATAACCAGCTAACATCAAAATGACAGGATCAAATTCACACATAACAATATTAACCTTAAATGTAAATGGGCTAAATGCCCCAGTTAAAAGACACAGACTAGCAAATTGGATAGAGTCAAAACCCATCAGTGTGTTGTATTCAGGAGACCCATCTCATGTGCAGAGACACACATAGGCTCAAAATAAAGGGATGGAGGAAGATCTACCAAGCAGATGGAAAACAAAAAAAAAAAGCAGGGGTTGCAATCCTAGTCTCTGATAAAACAGACTTTAAACCAACAAAGATCAAAAGAGATAAAGAAGGCCATTACATAATGGTAAAGGGATCAATTCAACAAGAAGAGCTAACTATCCCAAATATATATGCACCCAGTACAGGAGCACGAGACCTACAAAAAGACTTAGACTCCCACACAATAATAATGGGAGACTTTAACACCCCACTGTCAATATTAGACAGATCAACGAGACAGAAGGTTGACAAGGATATTCAGGACTTGAACTCAACTCTGAACTAAGTGGACGTAACAGACATGTACAGAACTCTCTACCCCAAATCAACAGAATATATATTCTTCTCAGCACCACATAGCACTTATTCCAAAATTGACCACATAGTTGGAAGTAAAGCAGTCCTCAACAAATGTAAAAGAACAGAAATCACAACAAACTGTCTCTCAGACCACAGTGCAATAAAATTAGAACTCAGGATTAAGAAACTCAATCAAAACCGCTCAACTACATGGAAACTGAACAACCTGCTCCTGAAAAACTACTGGGTAAAATAACAAAATGAAGGCAGAATTAAAGATGTTCCTTGAAAACAAAGAGAACAAAGACACAACGTGCCAGAATTTCTGGGACACATTTAAAGCACTGTGTGGAGGGAAATGTATAGCACTAAATGCCCACAAGAGAAAGCAAGAAAGATCTAAAATCGGCACCCTAACATCTCAATTAAAGGAACTAGAGAAGCAAAAGCAAACAAATTCAAAAACTAGCAGAAGGCAAGAAATAACTGACATCAGAGCAGAACCCTTCAAAAAATCAATGAATCCAGGAGCTGGTTTTTTGAAAAGATCAACAAAATTGATAGACCACTAGCAAGAAT